>NC_092092.1:749791-918287 GCF_045679555.1 Salvelinus alpinus
CACTAGAACAATCGAACCAAGGCCCTCTCTCTCCACTAGAACAATGAACCAAGGCCCTCTCTCTCCTCACTAGAACAATGAACCAAGGCCCTCTCTCTCCACTAGAACAATGAACCAAGGCCCTCCTCTCTCTCCACTAGAACAATGAACCAAGGCCCTCTCTCTCCACCAGGACAATGAACCAAGGCCCTCTCTCTCCACTAGAACAATGAACCAAGGCCCTCCTCTCTCTCCACTAGAATAATGAACCAAGGCCCTCTCTCTCCACTAGAACAATGAACCAAGGCCCTCTCTCTCCACTAGAACAATGAACCAAGGCCCTCTCTCTCCACTAGAACAATGAACCAAGGCCCTCTCTCTCTCCACTAGAACAATGAACCAAGGCCCTCCTCTCTTCTCCACTAGAACAATGAAGAAGGCCCTCTCCCTCCACTAGAACAATGAACCAAGGCCCTCTCTCTCCACTAGAACAATGAACCAAGGCCCTCTCTCTTCTCACTAGAACAATGAACCAGGGCCCTCTCTCTCCACTAGAACAATGAACCAAGGCCCTCTCTCTCCACTAGAACAATGAACCAAGGCCCTCTCTCTCCACTAGAACAATGAACCAAGGCCCTCCTCTCTCTCCACTAGAACAATGAAGAAGGCCCTCTCCCTCCACTAGAACAATGAACCAAGGCCCTCTCTCTCCACTAGAACAATGAACCAAGGCCCTCTCTCTTCTCACTAGAACAATGAACCAAGGCCCTCTCTCTCCACTAGAACAATGAACCAAGGCCCTCTCTCTCCTCACTAGAACAATGAACCAAGGCCCTCTCTCTCCACTAGAACAATGAACCACAAGGCCCTCTCTCTCCACTAGAACAATGAACCAAGGCCCTCTCTCTCCTCACTAGAACAATGAACAATGAACCAAGGCCCTCTCTCTCCTCACTAGAACAATGAACCAAGGCCCTCTCTCTCCACTAGAACAATGAACCAAGGCCCTCTCTCTCCACCTGGACAATGAACCAAGGCCCTCTCTCTCCACTAGGACAATGAACCAAGGCCCTCTCTCTTCACTAGAACAATGAACCAAGGCCCTCTCTCTCCACTAGGACAATGAACCAAGGCCCTCTCTCTCCACTAGAACAATGAACCAAGGCCCTCTCTCTCCTCACTAGAACAATGAACCAAGGCCCTCTCTCTCCACTAGAACAATGAACCAAGGCCCTCCTCTCTCTCCACTAGAACAATGAACCAAGGCCCTCTCTCTCCACTAGAACAATGAACCAAGGCCCTCTCTCTCCTCACTAGAACAATGAACCAAGGCCCTCTCTCTCCACTAGAACAATGAACCAAGGCCCTCCTCTCTCTCCACTAGAACAATGAACCAAGGCCCTCCTCTCTCTCCACTAGAATAATGAACCAAGGCCCTCTCTCTCCACTAGAACAATTAACCAAGGCCCTCTCTCTCCACTAGAACAATGAACCAAGGCCCTCTCTCTCTACTAGTACAATGAACCAAGGCCCTCTCTCTCCACTAGAACAATGAACCAAGGCCCTCTCTCTCCACTAGAACAATGAACCAAGGCCCTCTCTCTCCACTAGAACAATGAACCAAGGCCCTCTCTCTCCTCACTAGAACAATGAACCAAGGCCCTCTCTCCACTAGAACAATGAACCAAGGCCCTCTCTCTCCTCACTAGAACAATGAACCAAGGCCCTCTCTCTCCACTAGAACAATGAACCAAGGCCCTCCTCTCTCTCCACTAGAACAATGAACCAAGGCCCTCTCTCTCCACCAGGACAATGAACCAAGGCCCTCTCTCTCCACTAGAACAATGAACCAAGGCCCTCCTCTCTCTCCACTAGAATAATGAACCAAGGCCCTCTCTCTCCACTAGAACAATGAACCAAGGCCCTCTCTCTCCTCACTAGAACAATGAACCAAGGCCCTCTCTCTCCACTAGAACAATGAAGAAGGCCCTCTCTCTTCACTAGAACAATGAACCAAGGCCCTCTCTCTCCACCAGGACAATGAACCAATGCCCTCTCTCTCCACTAGAACAATGAACCAAGGCCCTCTCTCTCCACTAGGACAATGAACCAAGGCCCTCTCTCTCCACTAGAACAATGAACCAAGGCCCTCTCTCTCCACTAGGACAATGAACCAAGGCCCTCTCTCTTCACTAGAACAATGAACCAAGGCCCTCTCTCTCCACTAGAACAATGAAGAAGGCCCTCTCTCTTCACTAGAACAATGAACCAAGGCCCTCTCTCTCCACCAGGACAATGAACCAAGGCCCTCTCTCTCCACTAGAACAATGAACCAAGGCCCTCTCTCTCTTCACTAGAACAATGAACCAAGGCCCTCTCTCTCTCCACCAGGACAATAAACCAAGGCCCTCTCTCTTCACTAGAACAATGAACCAAGGCCCTCTCTCTCCACTAGAACAATGAACCAAGGCCCTCTCTCTCCACTAGAACAATGAACCAAGGCCCTCTCTTCTCCTCACTAGAACAATGAACCAAGGCCCTCTCTCTCCACTAGAACAATGAACCAAGGCCCTCTCTCTCCACTAGAACAATGAACCAAGGCCCTCTCTCTCCACTAGGACAATGAACCAAGGCCCTCTCTCTCCACTAGAACAATGAACCAAGGCCCTCTCTCCTCACTAGAACAATGAACCAAGGCCCTCTCTCTCCACTAGAACCAATGAACCAAGGCCCTCTCTCTCCTCACTAGAACAATGAACCAAGGCCCTCTCTCTCCACTAGAACAATGAACCAAGGCCCTCTCTCTCCACCTGGACAATGAACCAAGGCCCTCTCTCTCCACTAGGACAATGAACCAAGGCCCTCTCTCTTCACTAGAACAATGAACCAAGGCCCTCTCTCTCCACTAGGACAATGAACCAAGGCCCTCTCTCTCCACTAGAACAATGAACCAAGGCCCTCTCTCTCCACCTGGACAATGAACCAAGGCCCTCTCTCTCCACTAGGACAATGAACCAAGGCCCTCTCTCTCCACTAGAACAATGAACCAAGGCCCTCTCTCTCCACTAGAACAATGAACCAAGGCCCTCTCTCTCCTCACTAGAACAATGAACCAAGGCCCTCTCTCTCCACTAGAACAATGAAGAAGGCCCTCTCTCTTCACTAGAACAATGAACCAAGGCCCTCTCTCTCCACCAGGACAATGAACCAAGGCCCTCTCTCTCCACTAGAACAATGAACCAAGGCCCTCTCTCTACACTAGGACAATGAACCAAGGCCCTCTCTCTCCACTAGAACAATGAACCAAGGCCCTCTCTCTCCTCACTAGAACAATGAACCAAGGCCCTCTCTCTCCACTAGAACAATGAACCAAGGCCCTCTCTCTCCTCACTAGAACAATGAACCAAGGCCCTCTCTCTCCACTAGAACAATGAACCAAGGCCCTCCTCTCTCTCCACTAGAACAATGAACCAAGGCCCTCTCTCTCCACCAGGACAATGAACCAAGGCCCTCTCTCTCCACTAGAACAATGAACCAAGGCCCTCCTCTCTCTCCACTAGAATAATGAACCAAGGCCCTCTCTCTCCACTAGAACAATGAACCAAGGCCCTCTCTCTCCACTAGAACAATGAACCAAGGCCCTCTCTCTCCACTAGAACAATGAACCAAGGCCCTCTCTCTCCACTAGAACAATGAACCAAGGCCCTCCTCTCTCTCCACTAGAACAATGAAGAAGGCCCTCTCCCTTCACTAGAACAATGAACCAAGGCCCTCTCTCTCCACTAGAACAATGAACCAAGGCCCTCTCTCTTCTCACTAGAACAATGAACCAAGGCCCTCTCTCTCCACTAGAACAATGAACCAAGACCCTCTCTCTCCTCACTAGAACAATGAACCAAGGCCCTCTCTCTCCACTAGAACAATGAACCAAGGCCCTCTCTCTCCACTAGAACAATGAACCAAGGCCCTCTCTCTCCTCACTAGAACAATGAACCAAGGCCCTCTCTCTCCACTAGAACAATGAACCAAGGCCCTCTCTCTCCACTAGAACAATGAACCAAGGCCCTCTCTCTCCACTAGGACAATGAACCAAGGCCCTCTCTCTCCACTAGAACAATGAACCAAGGCCCTCTCTCCCTCACTAGAACAATGAACCAAGGCCCTCTCTCTCCACTAGAACAATGAACCAAGGCCCTCTCTCTCCTCACTAGAACAATGAACCAAGGCCCTCTCTCTCCACTAGAACAATGAACCAAGGCCCTCTCTCTCCACCTGGACAATGAACCAAGGCCCTCTCTCTCCACTAGGACAATGAACCAAGGCCCTCTCTCTTCACTAGAACAATGAACCAAGGCCCTCTCTCTCCACTAGGACAATGAACCAAGGCCCTCTCTCTCCACTAGAACAATGAACCAAGGCCCTCTCTCTCCACCTGGACAATGAACCAAGGCCCTCTCTCTCCACTAGGACAATGAACCAAGGCCCTCTCTCTCCACTAGAACAATGAACCAAGGCCCTCTCTCTCCACTAGAACAATGAACCAAGGCCCTCTCTCTCCTCACTAGAACAATGAACCAAGGCCCTCTCTCTCCACTAGAACAATGAAGAAGGCCCTCTCTCTTCACTAGAACAATGAACCAAGGCCCTCTCTCTCCACCAGGACAATGAACCAATGCCCTCTCTCTCCACTAGAACAATGAACCAAGGCCCTCTCTCTCCACCAGGACAATGAACCAAGGCCCTCTCTCTCCACTAGAACAATGAACCAAGGCCCTCCTCTCTCTCCACTAGAATAATGAACCAAGGCCCTCTCTCTCCACTAGAACAATGAACCAAGGCCCTCTCTCTCCACTAGAACAATGAACCAAGGCCCTCTCTCTCCACTAGAACAATGAACCAAGGCCCTCTCTCTCCACTAGAACAATGAACCAAGGCCCTCCTCTCTCTCCACTAGAACAATGAAGAAGGCCCTCTCCCTTCACTAGAACAATGAACCAAGGCCCTCTCTCTCCACTAGAACAATGAACCAAGGCCCTCTCTCTTCTCACTAGAACAATGAACCAAGGCCCTCTCTCTCCACTAGAACAATGAACCAAGACCCTCTCTCTCCTCACTAGAACAATGAACCAAGGCCCTCTCTCTCCACTAGAACAATGAACCCAAGGCCCTCTCTCTCCCACCTGGACAATGAACCAAGGCCCTCTCTCTCCACTAGGACAATGAACCAAGGCCCTCTCTCTTCACTAGAACAATGAACCAAGGCCCTCTCTCTCCACTAGGACAATGAACCAAGGCCCTCTCTCTCCACTAGAACAATGAACCAAGGCCCTCTCTCTCCACCTGGACAATGAACCAAGGCCCTCTCTCTCCACTAGGACAATGAACCAAGGCCCTCTCTCTCCACTAGAACAATGAACCAAGGCCCTCTCTCTCCACTAGAACAATGAACCAAGGCCCTCTCTCTCCTCACTAGAACAATGAACCAAGGCCCTCTCTCTCCACTAGAACAATGAAGAAGGCCCTCTCTCTTCACTAGAACAATGAACCAAGGCCCTCTCTCTCCACGAGGACAATGAACCAATGCCCTCTCTCTCCACTAGAACAATGAACCAAGGCCCTCTCTCTCCACCAGGACAATGAACCAAGGCCCTCTCTCTCCACTTAGAACAATGAACCAAGGCCCTCCTCTCTCTCCACTAGAATAATGAACCAAGGCCCTCTCTCTCCACTAGAACAATGAACCAAGGCCCTCTCTCTCCACTAGAACAATGAACCAAGGCCCTCTCTCTCCACTAGAACAATGAACCAAGGCCCTCTCTCTCCACTAGAACAATGAACCAAGGCCCTCCTCTCTCTCCACTAGAACAATGAAGAAGGCCCTCTCCCCTTCACTAGAACAATGAACCAAGGCCCTCTCTCTCCACTAGAACAATGAACCAAGGCCCTCTCTCTTCTCACTAGAACAATGAACCAAGGCCCTCTCTCTCCACTAGAACAATGAACCCAAGACCCTCTCTCTCCTCACTAGAACAATGAACCAAGGCCCTCTCTCTCCACTAGAACAATGAACCAAGGCCCTCTCTCTCCACTAGAACAATGAACCAAGGCCCTCTCTCTCCTCACTAGAACAATGAACCAAGGCCCTCTCTCTCCACTAGAACAATGAACCAAGGCCCTCTCTCTCCACTAGAACAATGAACCAAGGCCCTCTCTCTCCACTAGGACAATGAACCAAGGCCCTCTCTCTCCACTAGAACAATGAACCAAGGCCCTCTCTCCTCACTAGAACAATGAACCAAGGCCCTCTCTCTCCACTAGAACAATGAACCAAGGCCCTCTCTCTCCTCACTAGAACAATGAACCAAGGCCCTCTCTCTCCACTAGAACAATGAACCAAGGCCCTCTCTCTCCACCTGGACAATGAACCAAGGCCCTCTCTCTCCACTAGGACAATGAACCAAGGCCCTCTCTCTTCACTAGAACAATGAACCAAGGCCCTCTCTCTCCACTAGGACAATGAACCAAGGCCCTCTCTCTCCACTAGAACAATGAACCAAGGCCCTCTCTCTCTCCACCTGGACAATGAACCAAGGCCCTCTCTTCTCCACTAGGACAATGAACCAAGGCCCTCTCTCTCCACTAGAACAATGAACCAAGGCCCTCTCTCTCCACTAGAACAATGAACCAAGGCCCTCTCTCTCCTCACTAGAACAATGAACCAAGGCCCTCTCTCTCCACTAGAACAATGAAGAAGGCCCTCTCTCTTCACTAGAACAATGAACCAAGGCCCTCTCTCTCCACCAGGACAATGAACCAATGCCCTCTCTCTCCACTAGAACAATGAACCAAGGCCCTCTCTCTCCACTAGGACAATGAACCAAGGCCCTCTCTCTCCACTAGAACAATGAACCAAGGCCCTCTCTCTCCATTAGGACAATGAACCAAGGCCCTCTCTCTTCACTAGAACAATGAACCAAGGCCCTCTCTCTCCACCAGGACAATGAACCAAGGCCCTCTCTCTCCACTAGAACAATGAACCAAGGCCCTCTCTCTCTTCACTAGAACAATGAACCAAGGCCCTCTCTCTCTCCACCAGGACAATGAACCAAGGCCCTCTCTCTTCACTAGAACAATGAACCAAGGCCCTCTCTCTCCACTAGAACAATGAACCAAGGCCCTCTCTCTCCACTAGAACAATGAACCAAGGACCTCTCTCTCCTCACTAGAACAATGAACCAAGGCCCTCTCTCTCCACTAGAACAATGAACCAAGGCCCTCTCTCTCCACTAGAACAATGAACCAAGGCCCTCTCTCTCCACCAGGACAATGAACCAATGCCCTCTCTCTCCACTAGAACAATGAACCAAGGCCCTCTCTCTCCACTAGGACAATGAACCAAGGCCCTCTCTCTCCACTAGAACAATGAACCAAGGCCCTCTCTCTCCATTAGGACAATGAACCAAGGCCCTCTCTCTTCACTAGAACAATGAACCAAGGCCCTCTCTCTCCACTAGAACAATGAAGAAGGCCCTCTCTCTTCACTAGAACAATGAACCAAGGCCCTCTCTCTCCACCAGGACAATGAACCAAGGCCCTCTCTCTCCACTAGAACAATGAACCAAGGCCCTCTCTCTCTTCACTAGAACAATGAACCAAGGCCCTCTCTCTCTCCACCAGGACAATGAACCAAGGCCCTCTCTCTTCACTAGAACAATGAACCAAGGCCCTCTCTCTCCACTAGAACAATGAACCAAGGCCCTCTCTCTCCACTAGAACAATGAACCAAGGCCCTCTCTCTCCTCACTAGAACAATGAACCAAGGCCCTCTCTCTCCACTAGAACAATGAACCAAGGCCCTCTCTCTCCACTAGAACAATGAACCAAGGCCCTCTCTCTCCACTAGGACAATGAACCAAGGCCCTCTCTCTCCACTAGAACAATGAACCAAGGCCCTCTCTCCTCACTAGAACAATGAACCAAGGCCCTCTCTCTCCACTAGAACAATGAACCAAGGCCCTCTCTCTCCTCACTAGAACAATGAACCAAGGCCCTCTCTCTCCACTAGAACAATGAACCAAGGCCCTCTCTCTCCACCTGGACAATGAACCAAGGCCCTCTCTCTCCAGTAGGACAATGAACCAAGGCCCTCTCTCTTCACTAGAACAATGAACCAAGGCCCTCTCTCTCCACTAGGACAATGAACCAAGGCCCTCTCTCTCCACTAGAACAATGAACCAAGGCCCTCTCTCTCCACCTGGACAATGAACCAAGGCCCTCTCTCTCCACTAGGACAATGAACCAAGGCCCTCTCTCTCCACTAGAACAATGAACCAAGGCCCTCTCTCTCCACTAGAACAATGAACCAAGGCCCTCTCTCTCCTCACTAGAACAATGAACCAAGGCCCTCTCTCTCCACTAGAACAACGAAGAAGGCCCTCTCTCTTCACTAGAACAATGAACCAAGGCCCTCTCTCTCCACCATGACAATGAACCAAGGCCCTCTCTCTCCACTAGAACAATGAACCAAGGCCCTCTCTCTCCACTAGGACAATGAACCAAGGCCCTCTCTCTCCACTAGAACAATGAACCAAGGCCCTCTCTCTCCATTAGGACAATGAACCAAGGCCCTCTCTCTTCACTAGAAAAATTAACCAAGGCCCTCTCTCTCCACTAGAACAATGAAGAAGGCCCTCTCTCTTCACTAGAACAATGAACCAAGGCCCTCTCTCTCCACCAGGACAATGAACCAAGGCCCTCTCTCTCCACTAGAACAATGAACCAAGGCCCTCTCTCTCTTCACTAGAACAATGAACCAAGGCCCTCTCTCTCTCCACCAGGACAATGAACCAAGGCCCTCTCTCTTCACTAGAACAATGAACCAAGGCCCTCTCTCTCCACTAGAACAATGAACCAAGGCCCTCTCTCTCCACTAGAACAATCAACCAAGGCCCTCTCTCTCCACTAGAACAATCAACCAAGGCCCTCTCTCTCCACTAGAACAATGAACCAAGGCCCTCTCTCTCCACTAGGACAATGAACCAAGGCCCTCTCTCTCCACTAGAACAATGAACCAAGGCCCTCTCTCTCCATTAGGACAATGAACCAAGGCCCTCTCTCTTCACTAGAACAATGAACCAAGGCCCTCTCTCTCCACTAGAACAATGAACCAAGGCCCTCTCTCTCCACTAGAACAATGAACCAAGGCCCTCTCTCCTCACTAGAACAATGAACCAAGGCCCTCTCTCTTCACTAGAACAATGAACCAAGGCCTGTATCGAGGAGAACACCCCAAAGTCAGGTGTAAACTAAACAAAGCTTTACGACTGTAGATCATCATCCAACCAGTCTGGGTCCTACAAAAGCAGATCTGTGGGAGAGATTCCTTCCTATAGGTTTACATCAGGGCTTTCAAACCCTGTTACTGGAGAGATTCCTTCCTGTAGGTTTACATCAGGGCTTTCCAACCCTGTTACTGGAGAGATTCCTTCCTGTAGGTTTACATCAGGGCTTTCTAACCCTGTTACTGGAGAGATTCCTTCCTGTAGGTTTACATCAGGGCTCTCCGACCCTGTTACTGGAGAGATTCCTTCCTGTAGGTTTACATCAGGGCTTTCCAACCCTGTTACTGGAGAGATTCCTTCCTGTAGGTTTACATCAGGGCTCTCCAACCCTGTTCCTGGAGAGATTCCTTCCTGTAGGTTTACATCAGGGCTCTCCAACCCTGTTCCTGAAGAGATTCCTTCCTGTAGGTTTACATCAGGGCTCTCCAACCCTGTTACTGGAGAGATTCCTTCCTGTAGGTTTACATCAGGGCTTTCCATCTCTATTACTGGAGAGATTCCTTCCTGTAGGTTTACATCAGGGCTTTCCATCTCTGTTGCTAGAGAGATTCTTTCCTGTAGGGTTTTTGCTCCAACCCCAGTTGTAACTAACCTGGTTCAGCTTATCAACCAGCTAATTATTTGACTCAGGTTCTCTAGATTAGGTTTGGAGTTAATACCTACAGGATGGTTTCTCTACAGGAACAGGGTTGGAGTTCAAACCTACAGGACAGTAGCTCTCCAGGAACAGGGTTGGGAAAGCCCTGGTAGACTAATTAGTAGCCTGACACTTCCCCCTGCTGGCGAGCGGCTGGTATTACACGCGTTCTCTTACCTACATCTCAGCGTGTAATACTGAATGAAAGTATCGGAGGCAAGAAAACAGCATTACCGTGTTGAATTTTCACACTCTTACTTTGAAGTATGTGTGTGTTTTTGTAAGGCTGTTTCAATCAGTGTTTCGTAGGGTGTGTTATCAGTCCACTTGGTCATACATAGGGTTACAACCAGGATTCCTGAAAAAAACAGGGAATTTTGGGAAAGCCATCGGAATTTTGCAACCCTAATCCTACATATATGAATAACATTTGAATGTGCATGTGTTTTACATATGTTTTACATGTGTTTTACATGTGTTTTACATGTGTTTTACGTGTGTTTTACATGTGTTTTTACATGTGTTTTACATGTGTTTTACATGTGTTTTTATATGTGTTTTTACATGTGTTTTACATGTGTTTTACATGTGTTTTTACGTGTGTTTTACATGTGTTTTACATGTGTTTTACATGTGTTTTTCATGTGTTTTACGAGTGTTTTACATGTGTTTTACGTGTGTTTTACATGTGTTTTACGTGTGTTTTACGTGTGTTTTACATGTGTTTTTACATGTGTTTTATATGTGTTTTACGTGTGTTTTACGTGTGTTTTTACGAGTGTTTTACATGTGTTTTACATGTGTTTTACATGTGTTTTACATGTGTTTTTACGTGTGTTTTACGTGTGTTTTACGTGTGTTTTACATGTGTTTTACGTGTGTTTTACATGTGTTTTTACATGTGTTTTACATGTGTTTTACATGTGTTTTTACATGTGTTTTATATGTGTTTTACGTGTGTTTTACGTGTGTTTTTACGAGTGTTTTACATGTGTTTTACATGTGTTTTACATGTGTTTTTACGTGTGTTTTACGTGTGTTTTACGTGTGTTTTACATGTGTTTTACGTGTGTTTTACATGTGTTTTTACATGTGTTTTACATGTGTTTTACATGTGTTTTACATGTGTTTTTATATGTGTTTTTACATGTGTTTTACGTGTGTTTTACATGTGTTTTTACGTGTGTTTTACATGTGTTTTACATGTGTTTTTACATGTGTTTTACATGTGTTTTACATGTGTTTTACGTGTGTTTTACATGTGTGTTGATCCTCGGAGACTGCTCCAGCTGCCTCAGCTCTCTCTCTCTCTGTGTGTGTATCTCTGACCAGGGCAGAGGAACGATGGCACAGGACGTCTCTGAGACGGCACATTGCTTCTGTACGCGTCTAGATGTCGCTGATATACAAGACAAAAATATCATAATCAACACATACAGTACTAGTGTGTAGTATTTGAATAGAGTAAATTAAACTGTGTGAGAGAGAGAGAGAGAGAGAGAGAGAGACATAAATACAACCTTATGGGTTTCCCTTTATCATTAACATATTGTTACATCGTGTTGGTATCATAGAAACAAATGTATTTAAATGTATACACATGTATTTATTGATGTCTATGCATGTTTGGCATATCGGTGGTATACACCGAGGCTGTAGTTCATGGGGCGCCACCAACCTGATCAGGCAGGGCCTGGTGACTGATGCTGTCTGGGTCACTACCAGAACTCACAGGCCCAGTCTCTCTGCTCTGGGTCACTACCAGAACTCACAGGCCCAGCCCCAGTCTCTCTGCTCTGGGTCACTACCAGAACTCACAGGCCCAGTCCCAGTCTCTCTGCTCTAGGTCACTACCAGAACTCACAGGCCCAGTCCCAGTCTCTCTGCTCTAGGTCACTACCAGAACTCACAGGCCCAGTCCCAGTCTCTCTGCTCTGGGTCACTACCAGAACTCACAGGCCCAGTCCCGTCTCTCTGCTCTGGGTCACTACCAGAACTCACAGGCCCAGTCCCAGTCTCTCTGCTCTGGGTCACTACCAGAACTCACAGGCCCAGTCCCAGTCTCTCTGCTCCGGGTCACTACCAGAACTCACAGGCCCAGTCCCAGTCTCTCTGCTCCGGGTCACTACCAGAACTCACAGGCCCAGTCCCAGTCTCTCTGCTCCGGGTCACTACCAGAACTCACAGGCCCAGTCCCAGTCTCTCTGCTCTGGGTCACTACCAGAACTCACAGGCCCAGTCCCAGTCTCTCTGCTCTGGGTCACTACCAGAACTCACAGGCCCAGTCCCAGTCTCTCTGCTCTGGGTCACTACCAGAACTCACAGGCCCAGTCCCAGTCTCTCTGCTCTGGGTAACTACCAGAACTCACAGGCCCAGTCCCAGTCTCTCTGCTCTGGGTCACTACCAGAACTCACAGGCCAAGTCCAAGTCTCTCTGCTCTGGGTCACTACCAGAACTCACAGGCCCAGTCCCAGTCTCTCTGCTCTGGGTAACTACCAGAACTCACAGGCCCAGTCCCAGTCTCTCTGCTCTGGGTCACTACCAGAACTCACAGGCCAAGTCCAAGTCTCTCTGCTCTAGGTCACAACCAGAACTCACAGGCCCAGTCCCAGTCTCTCTGCTCTAGGTCACTACCAGAACTCACAGGCCCAGTCCCAGTCTCTCTGCTCTAGGTCACTACCAGAACTCACAGGCCCAGTCCCAGTCTCTCTGCTCTGGGTCACTACCAGAACATACAGGCCCAGTCCCGTCTCTCTGCTCTGGGTCACTACCAGAACTCACAGGCCCAGTCCCAGTCTCTCTGCTCTGGGTCACTACCAGAACTCACAGGCCCAGTCCCAGTCTCTCTGCTCTGGGTCACTACCAGAACTCACAGGCCCAGTCCCAGTCTCTCTGCTCCGGGTCACTACCAGAACTCACAGGCCCAGTCCCAGTCTCTCTGCTCTGGGTCACTACCAGAACTCACAGGCCCAGTCCCAGTCTCTCTGCTCTGGGTCACTACCAGAACTCACAGGCCCAGTCCCAGTCTCTCTGCTCTGGGTCACTACCAGAACTCACAGGCCCAGTCCCAGTCTCTCTGCTCTGGGTCACTACCAGAACTCACAGGCCCAGTCCCAGTCTCTCTGCTCTGGGTCACTACCAGAACTCACAGGCCCAGTCCCAGTCTCTCTGCTCTGGGTCACTACCAGAACTCACAGGCCCAGTCCCAGTCTCTCTGCTCTAGGTCACAACCAGAACTCACAGGCCCAGTCCCAGTCTCTCTGCTCTAGGTCACTACCAGAACTCACAGGCCCAGTCCCAGTCTCTCTGCTCTAGGTCACTACCAGAACTCACAGGCCCAGTCCAAGTCTCTCTGCTCTAGGTCACTACCAGAACTCACAGGCCCAGTCCCAGTCTCTCTGCTCTAGGTCACTACCAGAACTCACAGGCCCAGTCCCAGTGTCTCTGCTCTGGGTCACTACCAGAACTCACAGGCCCAGTCCCAGTCTCTCTGCTCTAGGTCACTACCAGAACTCACAGGCCCAGTCCCAGTCTCTCTGCTCTAGGTCACTACCAGAACTCACAGGCCCAGTCCCAGTCTCTCTGCTCTAGGTCACTACCAGAACTCACAGGCCCAGTCCCAGTCTCTCTGCTCTGGGTCACTACCAGAACTCACAGGCCCAGTCCCAGTCTCTCTGCTCTAGGTCACTACCAGAACTCACAGGCCCAGTCCCAGTCTCTCTGCTCTAGGTCACTACCAGAACTCACAGGCCCAGTCCCAGTCTCTCTGCTCTGGGTCACTACCAGAACTCACAGGCCCAGTCCCAGTCTCTCTGCTCTAGGTCACTACCAGAACTCACAGGCCCAGTCCCGTCTCTCTGCTCTGGGTCACTACCAGAACTCACAGGCCCAGTCCCAGTCTCTCTGCTCTGGGTCACTACCAGAACTCACAGGCCCAGTCCCAGTCTCTCTGCTCTGGGTCACTACCAGAACTCACAGGCCCAGTCCCAGTCTCTCTGCTCCGGGTCACTACCAGAACTCACAGGCCCAGGTCCAGTCTCTCTGCTCTGGGTCACTACCAGAACTCACAGGCCCAGTCCCAGTCTCTCTGCTCTGGGTCACTACCAGAACTCACAGGCCCAGTCCCAGTCTCTCTGCTCTGGGTCACTACCAGAACTCACAGGCCCAGTCCCAGTCTCTCTGCTCTGGGTCACTACCAGAACTCACAGGCCCAGTCCCAGTCTCTCTGCTCTGGGTCACTACCAGAACTCACAGGCCCAGTCCCAGTCTCTCTGCTCTGGGTCACTACCAGAACTCACAGGCCCAGTCCCAGTCTCTCTGCTCTGGGTCACTACCAGATCTCACAGGCCCAGTCCAAGTCTCTCTGCTCTAGGTCACAACCAGAACTCACAGGCCCAGTCCCAGTCTCTCTGCTCTAGGTCACTACCAGAACTCACAGGCCCAGTCCCAGTCTCTCTGCTCTAGGTCACTACCAGAACTCACAGGCCCAGTCCAAGTCTCTCTGCTCTAGGTCACTACCAGAACTCACAGGCCCAGTCCCAGTCTCTCTGCTCTAGGTCACTACCAGAACTCACAGGCCCAGTCCCAGTGCCTCTGCTCTGGGTCACTACCAGAACTCACAGGCCCAGTCCCAGTCTCTCTGCTCTAGGTCACTACCAGAACTCACAGGCCCAGTCCCAGTCTCTCTGCTCTAGGTCACTACCAGAACTCACAGGCCCAGTCCCAGTCTCTCTGCTCTAGGTCACTACCAGAACTCACAGGCCCAGTCCCAGTCTCTCTGCTCTGGGTCACTACCAGAACTCACAGGCCCAGTCCCAGTCTCTCTGCTCTAGGTCACTACCAGAACTCACAGGCCCAGTCCCAGTCTCTCTGCTCTAGGTCACTACCAGAACTCACAGGCCCAGTCCCAGTCTCTCTGCTCTGGGTCACTACCAGAACTCACAGGCCCAGTCCCAGTCTCTCTGCTCTAGGTCACTACCAGAACTCACAGGCCCAGTCCCAGTCTCTCTGCTCTAGGTCACTACCAGAACTCACAGGCCCAGTCCCAGTCTCTCTGCTCTAGGTCACTACCAGAACTCACAGGCCCAGTCCCAGTCTCTCTGCTCTAGGTCACTACCAGAACTCACAGGCCCAGTCCCAGTCTCTCTGCTCTAGGTCACTACCAGAACTCACAGGCCCAGTCCCAGTCTCTCTGCTCTAGGTCACTACCAGAACTCACAGGCCCAGTCCCAGTCTCTCTGCTCTAGGTCTGGCTCGGCTTCTTCCTCCAATGCTGCTGCTGAGCCCTGTCTGCATTCTCTGCCTGTCAAAGAGTCAAAACACACAGAGGTTGGATGGATACAAGGGGGACTGGGAACTGTCTGTTTAAAAAAATTAATTCAAAACACAGACATTCACATAGACAGTCATACAGCATGTCAGCATACAGACATTCACATAAACAGACATACAGCACATCATAAACATTCAATACATACAGTTGGATGGAAATGAGTGTCTGTCCCAAACACCTGGTTTATTTATGGCATCAGTATGGACACAAAGACGATGGACATATTTAGTAATCAAATCAAATGTTATTTGTCACATGCGCCGAATACAACAGGTGTTGAGTGAAATGCTGACTTTACAAGCCCTTAACCAACAATGCCTTAAGGGGGAAAAAGTGTTAAGTAAAAAATAGACAAGTTGAAAATAGATAAGTCAAAAATTGAAAAATAAAAGTAACAAATAATTCAACAGCAGCAGTAAAATAACAATAGCGAGGCTATATACAGGGGGTACCGGTACAGGGTCAATGTGGAGGCTATATACAGGGGGTACCGGTACAGGGTCAATGTGGAGGCTATATACAGGGGGTACCGGTACAGAGTCAATGTGGAGGCTATATACAGGGGGTACCGGTACAGAGTCAATGTGGAGGCTATATACAGGGGGTACTACGGTACAGAGTCAATGTGGAGGCTATATACAGGTGGTACCGGTACAGAGTCAATGTGGAGGCTATATACAGGGGGTACCGGTACAGAGTCAATGTGGAGGCTATATACAGGGGTACCGGTACAGAGTCAATGTGGAGGCTATATACAGGGGGTACCGGTACAGAGTCAGTGTGGAGGCTATATACAGGGGGTACCGGTACAGAGTCAATGTGGAGGCTATATACAGGGGGGTACTGGTACAGAGTCAATGTGGAGGCTATATACAGGGGGTACCGGTACAGAGTCAATGTGGAGGCTATATACAGGGGGGTACTGGTACAGAGTCAATGTGGAGGCTATATACAGGGGGTACCGGTACAGAGTCAATGTGGAGGCTATATACAGGGGGTACCGGTACAGGGTCAATGTGGAGGCTATATACAGGGGGTACCGGTACAGGGTCAATGTGGAGGCTATATACAGGGGGTACCGGTACAGGGTCAATGTGGAGGCTATATACAGGGGGTACCGGTACAGGGTCAATGTGGAGGCTATATACAGGGGGTACCGGTACAGAGTCAATGTGGCAGCTATATACAGGGGGTACCGGTACAGAGTCAATGTGGAGGCTATATACAGGGGGTACCGGTACAGAGTCAATGTGGAGGCTATATACAGGGGGTACCGGGACAGAGTCAATGTGGAGGCTATATACAGGGGGTACCGGGACAGAGTCAATGTGGAGGCTATATACAGGGGGTACCGGTACAGTACATATGATCCCTCCTTACTCAGCCTGATGGGAAGATACACAGCCCACTGCAATACACACACACACACACACACACACACACACACACACACACACACACACACACACACACACACACACACACACACACACACACACACACACACACACACACACACACACACACACACACACACACACACACACACACACACACACACACACACACACACACACACACAAAGGGACTCACACACACACACACACTTGCCTGAGTGAGTCCAACGTCATAGCTGGTCCTATGATGAACCCTGCTCTAAAGTAGTGCACTAAATATGGAATAGGGCCCTGGTCTAAAGTAGTGCACTAAATATGGAATAGGGTCCTGCTCTAAAGTAGTGCACTAAATATGGAATAGAACCCTGGTCTAAAGTAGTGCACTAAATATGGAATAGAACCCTGCTCTAAAGTAGTGCACTATTTAGGGAATAGGGTGCCATTTGGGATGCATTCACTGTCATATCTTATTAAAAACACCTCCTATGACAAGGGACTCACTTAGGATGTTACACACTACTGCTGTGATCAGACAGGAAGCAGAATATACTGCTGTGATCAGACAGGAAGCAGAATATACAGCTGTGATCACACAGGAAGCAGAAGCAGATTCAGGTTTCTGAATATCTGTCTGGAGGGGAAAGACTTCTCAATATCTGTCTGGAGGGGAAAGGCTTCTCAATATCTGTCTGGAGGGGAAAGGCTTCTCAATATCTGTCTGGAGGGGAAAGACTTCTCAATATCTGTCTGGAGGGGAAAGGCTTCTCAATATCTGTCTGGAGGGGAAAGACTTCTCAATATCTGTCTGGAGGGGAAAGGCTTCTCAATATCTGTCTGGAGGGGAAAGACTTCTCCATATCTGTCTGGAGGGGAAAGACTTCTCAATATCTGTCTGGAGGGGAAAGGCTTCTCAATATCTGTCTGGAGGGGAAAGACTTCTCAATATCTGTCTGGAGGGGAAAGGCTTCTCAATATCTGTCTGGAGGGGAAAGACTTCTGAATATCTGTCTGGAGGGGAAAGGCTTCTCAATATCTGTCTGGAGGGGAAAGGTTTCTCAATATCTGTCTGGAGGGGAAAGACTTCTCAATATCTGTCTGGAGGGGAAAGACTTCTCAATATCTGTCTGGAGGGGAAAGGTTTCTCAATATCTGTCTGGAGGGGAAAGACTTCTCAATATCTGTCTGGAGGGGAAAGACTTCTCAATATCTGTCTGGAGGGGAAAGGTTTCTCAATATCTGTCTGGAGGGGAAAGGCTTCTCCATATCTGTCTGGAGGGGAAAGGCTTCTCAATATCTGTCTGGAGGGGAAAGACTTCTCAATATCTGTCTGGAGGGGAAAGACTTCTCAATATCTGTCTGGAGGGGAAAGGCTTCTCAATATCTGTCTGGAGGGGAAAGGCTTCTCAATATCTGTCTGGAGAATGGGACTTGAACACCACAACCTGATGAGAATGAGACTTGAACACCACAACCTGATGAGAATGGGACTTGAACACCACAACCTGATGAGAATGGGACTTGAACACCACAACCTGCTGAGAATGGGACTTGAACACCACAACCTGATGAGAATGGGACTTGAACACCACAACCTGATGAGAATGGGACTTGAACACCACAACCTGATGAGAATGGGACTTGAACACCACAACCTGATGAGAATGGGACTTGAACACCACAACCTGATGAGAATGGGACTTGAACACCACAACCTGCTGAGAATGGGACTTGAACACCACAACCTGATGAGAATGGGACTTGAACACCACAACCTGATGAGAATGGGACTTGAACACCACAACCTGATGAGAATGGGACTTGAACACCACAACCTGATGAGAATGGGACTTGAACACCACAACCTGCTGAGAATGGGACTTGAACACCACAACCTGCTGAGAATGGGACTTGAACACCACAACCTGATGAGAATGGGACTTGAACACCACAACCTGATGAGAATGGGACTTGAACACCACAACCTGATGAGAATGGGACATACCCCACATTACCACTGACTGTTACTGAATACCCCACGTTACTACTGACTGTTACTGAATACCCCACATTACTACTGACTGTTACTGCATACCCCACATTACCACTCACTGTTACTGAATACCCCACATTACTACTGACTGTTACTGAATACCCCACATTACTACTGACTGTTACTGAATACCCCACATTACCACTGACTGTTACTGAACACCACATGACTACTGGCTGTTACTGAACACCACATGACTACTGGCTGTTACTGAATATCCCACATTACTAAGTGGTCTCTGTCTCCCCTCACCAAGCCCATTAGGATTGATTAGTGTGTGTGATGGGAACACTGCAAGGCGAAGGCAGCACGCTCTGACAGTATGAGAGAGAGAGGAGTGAGAGAGCGAGCAGAGAGAGAGAAGGGGAGAGAGAGAAGGGGAGAGAGAGAAGGGGGGAGAGGGGGTATGAGAGAGAGGGGAAGAGAGAGAGGGGGGAGAGAGAAGGGGAGAGAGAGAAGGGAGGAAGAGAGGGGGGAAGAGAGAGATAGGGGAGAGAGAGAAGGGGGAGAGAGGGGGGAAGATAGAGAGGGGAAGAGGGGGGGAGAGAGAGAGAGAGAGAGAGAGAGAAGAGAATGAGAGAGATGGCAGGGGAGGGGAGGGGCGGAGAGGTGTGGGGAGAGGCGGGGAGGGGCGGGGAGGGGCGGGGAGAGGCGGGGAGGGGCGGGGAGAGGCGGGGAGGTGCGTGGAGCGGCGGGGAGGGGCGGGGAGAGGCGGGGAGGGAAGGGGAGAGGCGGGGAGGTGCGTGGAGAGGCGGGGAGGGAAGGGGAGAGGCGGGGAGGGGCGGGGAGAGGCGGGGAGGGAAGGGGAGAGGAGGGGAGGTGCGTGGAGAGGCGGGGAGGGGCGGGGAGAGGCGGGGAGGGAAGGGGAGGGAAGGGGAGAGGCGGGGAGGGAAGGGGAGAGGCGGCGAGGGAAGGGGAGAGGCGGGGAGGTGCGTGGAGAGGCGGGGAGGGAAGGGGAGAGGCGGGGAGGGGCGGGGAGAGGCGGGGAGGGAAGGGGAGAGGCGGGGAGGGGCGGGGAGCGGCGGGGAGGGAAGGGGAGAGGCGGGGAGGTGCGTGGAGAGGCAGGGAGGGGCGGGGAGGGGCGGGGAGAGGCAGGGAGGGAAGGGGAGAGGCGGGGAGAGGCGGGGAGGTGCGTGGAGAGGCAGGGAGGGGCGGGGAGGGGCGGGGAGAGGCAGGGAGGGAAGGGGAGAGGCGGGGAGAGGCGGGGAGGGGCGCAGCATGGTAAACAATACCATGATTGAGATTTCACAATGGAGTTACAGTTAGAACCCTGATGTCATTCTGAATGGCAGCCTATTCCCTGTATAGTTCATTACTACTACTACTATACTATCCCAATGCCCACTGGGCCTGGTCAAAAGAAGTGTGCTTCATAGGGATTAGGGTGCCATTTGTTCCTCTGTACCGGACTGGCAGCATCATGTCATTGCAGATACTGTACAGTACAATAGAGAGAAAACTAGGTCTTGGTACACAAACGTGCACACACACACACACACACACACACACACACACACACACACACACACACACACACACACACACACACACACACACACACACACACACACACACACACACACACACACACACACACTCAGCTGGCTTGGTACAGACAGGACACACTGCTGGCCATGACGCCATATCTGATAAATGACTTCCATTCAAGGCTTTCATTATAAGACTCAAAAAAATGTTTCAGTGAACTCCTTCAGTTAGAACACAAATGTTTTAGTGAACTCCTTCAGTTAGAACAAATGTTTTAGTGAGCTCCTTCAGTTACAACACAAATGTTTTAGTGAGCTCCTTCAGTTACAACACAAATGTTTTAGTGAGCTCCTTCAGTTACAACACAAATGTTTTAGTGAGCTCCTTCAGTTAGAACAAATGTTTTAGTGAGCTCCTTCAGTTACAACACAAATGTTTTAGTGAGCTCCTTCAGTTACAACACAAATGTTTTAGTGAGCTCCTTCAGTTAGAACAAATGTTTTAGTGAGCTCCTTCAGTTACAACACAAATGTTTTAGTGAACTCCTTCAGTTAGAACACAAATGTTTTAGTGAGTTCCTTCAGTTACAACACAAATGTTTTAGTGAACTCCTTCAGTTACAACACAAATGTTTTAGTGAACTCCTTCAGTTAGAACAAATGTTTTAGTGAACTCCTTCAGTAACAACACAAATGTTTTAGTGAGCTCCTTCAGTTACAACACAAATGTTTTAGTGAGCTCCTTCAGTTAGAACAAATGTTTTAGTGAGCTCCTTCAGTTACAACACAAATGTTTTAGTGAGCTCCTTCAGTTACAACACAAATGTTTTAGTGAGCTCCTTCAGTTACAACACAAATGTTTTAGTGAGCTCCTTCAGTTACAACACAAATGTTTTAGTGAACTCCTTTACGCTCCTCCCGCTCTACACTGAACAGGATGTTGTTATGAGTCCATAGGCTCGGGGTTTACACTCTCTCCGTCAATAAAACTCTATGGTTACTCAATAGACCTTTTCTATTGTGTTATTGACTGTACGTATGTTTATCCCATCTGTGTTGTTGTTTTTGTTGCACTACTTTGCTTTATCGGAGGGCCTGTTGTCCGGACCTCTGGCAGTCTCTATGGGGGTGCCACTGGGTTCAATTCTCGGGTCGACTCTCTTCTCTGTATACATCAATGATGTCGCTCTTGCTGCTGGTGATTCTCTGATCCACCTCTACGCAGACGACACCATTCTGTATACATGACTTTGTGGCTTTGGTAACTAGTGACAACAAGGGATGTTGTACAAAACAAAGTCATCAGAGATTGGATCATCTATAACCAATCAGAGTATCAAAGCCAATGTTCAAACCACCGTTTTTCCCACGTGTGTTCTGGCTCTGGCCCAACCCGCCGGGTTTCTGGGACCAATCAGACGGCCCCGAATGTGTTCTCATTCAGGGAAGGGTAGGGGCAGGTATTCAGATCCAGACTCGTTGTGGCGAAGAAACCAACATCCGTGGGCGTGGCTTAGCGTTTGGCAGGAGCAAGGAGTGGGTAGCCAGGCAATATCTATTGATGTTAATTTGCATAATGACTTCTTCAATTCTACCTGGCCTATACGTATTCTTTTATCTAATCAGCCTAGGCTACTTCTTGAGGCAGGATGGGCATTTTTTATTTTTTTTATTTTTTTACATTAGCAGATATTGTAGTCAAACAACAGTCTAACAGGAATTTAACAAATCAGAGTCGTAAACATGTGAAGAAATGCCTTTGACGATTATATTATCCTGAATCAGCATTCAGTGTGACATTACAAACGTGTCCTAACAGCAACAACAGGAGTTAACTGGTCTGTGTAACGTCTGTGTTTATAGAGTATTTGCCATGATACCAATAGACCCTACTCAATTGTTTTGACTAGATGGTATACAGCTACTGTCAGAAGACACTTTTTGTAGCAGGTTAGGAGAATTAATGTAGCAGATTATGAGAATTTACACAGCAGGTTATGAGAATTTACACAGCAGGTTATGAGAATTAATGTAGCAGATTATGAGAATTTACACAGCAGGTTATGAGAATTTACACAGCAGATTATGAGAATTAATGTAGCAGATTATGAGAATTTACACAGCAGGTTATGAGAATTTACACAGCAGGTTATGAGAATTAATGTAGCAGATTATGAGAATTTACACAGCAGGTTATGAGAATTTACACAGCAGATTATGAGAATTAATGTAGCAGATTATGAGAATTTACACAGCAGGTTATGAGAATTTACACAGCAGATTATGAGAATTAATGTAGCAGATTATGAGAATTTACACAGCAGGTTATGAGAATTTACACAGCAGGTTATGAGAATTAATGTAGCAGATTATGAGAATTTACACAGCAGGTTATGAGAATTAATGTAGCAGATTATGAGAATTTACACAGCAGGTTATGAGAATTAATGTAGCAGATTATGAGAATTTACACAGCAGGTTATGAGAATTAATGTAGCAGATTATGAGAATTTACACAGCAGGTTATGAGAATTAATGTAGCAGATTATGAGAATTTACACAGCAGGTTATGAGAATTAATGTAGCAGATTATGAGAATTTACACAGCAGATTATGAGAATTAATGCAGCAGATTTACGCAGCAGATTCTGAGAATTTACGCAGCAGGTTAGGAGAATTTACGCAGCAGGTTAGGAGAATTAATGAGAATTTACGCAGCAGGTTAGGAGAATTTACGCAGCAGGTTAGGAGAATTTACGCAGCAGGTTAGGAGAATTTACGCAGCAGGTTAGGAGAATTTACGCAGCAGGTTATGAGAATTTACGCAGCAGGTTAGGAGAATTTACGCAGCAGGTTAGGAGAATTAATGAGAATTTACGCAGCAGGTTTAGAAATTATATTACGGTTAGGAAAAGGGTTGGGGTTAGGGTTAGCTAAAGTGCAAACATTCTCCCCGACGTGACTCGCGTTGACATAAACTGTATTCCGTCTAGCCATGACCCTACTCAATAGGCCATATTCAACAAGCTCCTCCTGAGTGGCCCTTCCCTCTTGCCAACAGTGTAACGGCTTTCGTCTTCCTCCTCGTCTGAGGAGGAAGAGTTAGAAGGATCGGAGGACCAATGTGCAGCGTGGTAATTGTTCATCTTGTTAAATAAAAGTGAACACTCAAAATACAAAAACAAAACAAATGTGAAAAACCGAAACAGTTCTATCTGGTGCAGACACACGAAGACTGAAGACAACCACCCACAAAACCCAACACAAAACAGGCTACTAAATATGGTTCCCAATCAGAGACAACACAAAACACCTGCCTCTGATTGAGAACCATATCAGGCCAAACACAGAAATAGGAAAACATAGAAATACAAACATAGACTGCCCACCTCAACTCACGCCCTGACCATACTAAATAAAGACAAAACAAAGGAAAATAAAGGTCAGAACGTGACAAACAGCAAATCCTCTCTCTCGTCATCTGACCAGTTCTACCAGTTCTTCATATGATAACATAGGGCTCCATGATTTTGGTCCGATGGCTTATGTCAATAATGGGGTGATGTATCCGATATGATAGCATTAAAATACATTTTGTTCCCGCTGAAAACACGTTGATTGACACTAAAAGCCTTTGTAAGCTACAAAGCATATTGACTGAATCAATGGGTTATAGGCCTAATAGCATTATTGCATGTACTGCACTAGCCTACTCCACAGTAATGGGTTGGCAGTTGACAGCGGGCGCTGTGCACCAAAGCTCTCTGACAACTCTGATTAACAGTCTAGTAAGGCTGCGATTACACAGTCAGCCAAATTCAGATTTTTTTTTCTTTCACTAATTGGTCTTTTTGACCAATCAGATCAACTCTGAAAAAGATCTGATGTATAATAATCGGATGTGATGGTCAAAATACCAATTAGTGGAAATATCATAATTGGACAGCCTTTGAATCTTATTTGCTTCTATGTCTGCATCGCTTGCTGTTTTTGGGGGTTTTAGTCTGTGTTTCTGTATAAGCACTTTGTGACATCGGTTGATGTAAAAAAGGGCTTGATTGATTGATTGATATTTAATTAGAGCCCAAATGACTCAAGGTAGGATATACAAGCCACTCTGTGAAACCTAAGCTTTCAGTGACACATGAGTCTTGTCATTCTTGACTTTTGACCCAGGAAAGGGCTGAAAATAACTCATATTAATCAAATCAAATCAAATGTATTTATATAGCCCTTCGTACATCAGCTAATATCTCAAAGTGCTGTACAGAAACCCAGCCTAAAACCCCAAACAGCAAGCAATGCAGATGTAGAAGCACCTAATATATGTAGCCTTAGAAATAAGGTTCATGAAACATGATAACATCAGATTACATATATGGTATATGTTATATATATATATATATACTGTATACTGTATATATATGTAACATATATACATACACTACCGTTCAAAAGTTTGTGGTCACTTAGAAATGTACTTGTTTTTGAAAGAAAAGCAAAAAAAATTGTCCATTAAAATAACATCAAATTGATCAGAAATACAGTGTAGACATTGTTAATGTTGTAAATGACTATTGTAGCTGGAAACGGCAGATTCTTTTTATGGGATATCTACATAGGTGTACAGAGGCCCCATGATCAGCAACCATCACTCCTGTGTTCCAATGGCATGTTGTGTTAGCAAATCCAAGGTTATCATTTTAAAAGGCTAATTGATCATTAGAAAACCCCTTTTTGCAGTTATCCATCAAATACATGGATAACAGGATGATAGTTGGAGCTGTTATTGTTAGATTTCAGTGCAGCATTTGATGTTACTGATCATACATTGTTATTGGACAAAACTCACGTGCTATGACTTTACATCACCTGCCATCACATGGTTAAAGAGTTACTTATCCAACAGAACTCAGAGACTCATCAAAAAGAAAGGAGGACCAAGGCACTCTTCATATAATTAATTAAAATGCCTTTATTAGTATGGCATGTTCAATAGAAACAACGTTTTAAAAAATCTGACGCGTTTCGGCTGCATGGCCTTCGTCAGGGAGTACTGTTCTTCAATGGAAGCTTCTCTAACATCAGATATGTACAGTGCGGTGTCCCTCAGGGCAGTTGCCTCGGGCCATTACTCTTCACTATTTGTACAAATTATTTGGTCACTGGTCTAACATGAAGCTACAATGACTATGTATGTAAATGATTCCACACTCTACATGTCAGCACCCGAAGCCAGTGAGCTCACTGAAATTCTAAATAAGGAAGTTACAGTCAGTATCAGAATGGGTGATTAATAATAAACTGGTTTAAATACATCTACAACTAAAAAAAACATTTTATTTGGTTCAAAACATTATCTAAGACCTAAACCAGAGTTGTGTATAAAGGGTGTGACCAGTAGGCATGTTGAGGAAGGTAAACTCTTAGCTATAACAACACAGTTATCATGGTCAGTTATCATGGTCAGTTATCATGGTCAGTTATCATGGTCAGTTATCATGGTCAGTTATCATGGTCAGTTATCATGGTCAGTTATCATGGTCAGTTATCATGGTCAAGACATACTGTCAAAGTTGTTGTGAAGATGGGGAGGGGTATGTCGGTTATTTCTTTTTTTAAAGACGTTCTGCGTTTTTGACACAGAAATTGTTAATATGTAAGGTAACATGTTAATATGTAAGGTAACATGTTAATAATTAAGGTAACATGTTAATATGAAAGGTAACATATGTAAGGTAACATGTTAATATGTAAGGTAACATGTTAGTATGTAAGGTAACATGTTAATATGTAAGGTAACATGTTAATATGAAAGGTAACATGTTAATATGTAAGGTAACATGTTAGTATGTAAGGTAACATGTTAATATGAAAGGTAACATGTTAATATGTAAGGTAACATGTTAGTATGTAAGGTAACATGTTAATATGTAAGGTAACATGTGTAAGGTAACATGTTAATATGAAAGGTAACATATGTAAGGTAACATGTTAGTATGTAAGGTAACATGCTAATATGTAAGGTAACATGTTAATATGTGAGGTAACATGTTAATATGTGAGGTAACATGTCAAACGTACCCCATACATACCCCAACATGCCACCAGGGGTCTCTTCACGGTACCCCAAGTCCAAAATATATTCACGGCAACTCAATATTATACAGAGCCATGATCGCATGGAACTCCCTTCCATCTCCTATTACTCAAGCAAACAGCAAAATTACCTTTAAATATACTGATGAGACAACAAGTAGCTGCTGCTTCTAAAAATAAAAAGCTAATCGGGATCCTAATAAACAAAAAAATCAATAGGTAGTTATTGGTTACAGTTGTCATAGCAACAGACCTTCATTCAAGTAATGTATACAGGAGGATATGGCTATCATTTGGATAAGCCTGTAGATGGTTTACTAGACACTGCATTCATGCATAATTCCTGCCATACAGGACCTCTATACAAGGCGGTGTCAGAGGAAGGCGCACATTTTTTGGGGGGCCAAAGACTCCAGCCACCCTAGCCATAGACTGTTCTCTCTGCTACCCCATGGCAAGCGGTACCGGAGCACCAAGTCTAGGTTCAAAAGGCTTCTAAAAAGCTTCTACCCTCAAGCCATAAAGACTCCTGAACAGCTAATCAAATGGCTACCCAGACTATTTGCATTCCCCCCCAATTTTACGCTGCTTCTACTATTTGTTTATTATCTATGCATAGTCACTTTAACTCTACCTACATGTACATATTACCTCAATTACCCCGACTAACCCGACTAACCCGCACATTGACTCTGTACCGGTATCCCCTGTATATAGCCTCCACATTGACTCTGTACCGGTATCCCCTGTATATAGCCTCCACATTGACTCTGTACCGGTACCCCCTGTATATAGCCTCCACATTGACTCTGTATCGGTACCCCCTGTATATAGCCTCCACATTTACTCTGTACCGGTACCCCCTGTATATAGCCTCCACATTGACTCTGTACCGGTACCTCCCTGTATATAGCCTCCACATTGACTCTGTACCGGTATCCCCTGTATATAGCCCCCACATTGACTCTGTACCGGTACCTCCCTGTATATAGCCTCCACCTTGACTCTGTACCGGTACCCCCTGTATATAGCCTCCACCTTGACTCTGTACCGGTACCCCCTGTATATAGCCTCCACCTTGACTCTGTACCGGTATCCCCTGTATATAGCCTCCACATTGACTCTGTACCGGTACCCCCTGTATATAGCCTCCACATTGACTCTGTACCGGTACCCCCTGTATATAGCCTCCACATTGTTATTTTATTGTTGCTCTTTAATTATTTGTTATTGTTCTATTTTTTACTTCAGTTCATTTTAGTAAATACTTTAACACTTATTTTTCTTTAAACTGCACTGTTGGTTAAGGGCTTGTAAGTAAGCATTTTCACTGTAAGGTCTACACCTGTTGTATTCGGCGCATGTGACAAATAAATTACAATTTGATTTATTTTGATGTGTATTGTGTTTGTTAATCACATAACTGTCAGAGGTCATTTCTATACTAATGAAATAAGTCAAATGTTTTATTCTCAGTGAATGTAGATTACATAAGAAATGTCAAAGTAGAAGGAAACATTTGAGCGGATACAAACATAATCCCTGTCCCTCATAATAAATACTGTACAAATCTGATCCACCTTTTAAAACACGTTTTACTTTACTTTTCCAGACAATGCAAAAAAACAAAAAAACATTTGCCTCTTCTGAGAGGGTAAAAAAAAAACGGTCATTTATTCCCCAAAAGAGAATGCACAAAGTAACCCCTGTCGTCGTAGTTGACAGCTATTGTTATTGGACACAAAGGAACAGGGTCCATGGATCGCAGGCCGGTCATACAGGCACCTCATTCCATTCCGTCAGATCCCCTAACCACCCAACCAACGAATAAAACCGACTCAATAAATAAAAAAACACGTGCAAAAGAAGAGAACACTGGATTCTGCCAGTGTCAACATTAAAAGGATAATCAATTCTGACATTAGATATAGACTAGTAAAAACAAGATTCCCATCGGTGTGGAAAGTGTTCGCCGTGCGTAATGGTGAGCAGTGTCAGTGGACAGGCTACAAATGATCCATGTCCTTTGTGTAGGCTACAATGTGTAATGTTCATAGCTTGCCATATCACATCATATTAAAGTCCTATAATATCACAAGCGGTAGTCAGCAGCTTTTTAGGTGCGGAAGGGCAGATCGTTTGTCCACTTTGACAAAAGCAGAGGCGCTTTCAACTCCTTTCAGCCATTCTTTGCATTTCCTCACCACCGTCTCGTCCACATTTCCATCTTCTTCTTCGTATTCCACGTCATCGTATTTATATTGATCATTTAGTAAAGAGATTTTTACTATGGATGTAATGTCCTTTGCGTGTTGCAGATTGGCGACGGGGATGGTAGAGCTTTTGGAACCACTTTGAATCCGTTTGGATGGAAAGACTCGCCTGTGCCGAAAGTCTACGGAAGCACAACCCTTCTGCTGTTTGGCTAGTATCTGTTTTTCTAAACTGCGCTTTTGAATAACGAGAATGGCCTCCGGTGTGAGGCTCAGAGAGAATTTAATCTCTCTTTCTTCTCCTGCCTCGTCCTTTCCCACGGAACTCCGCGAGGACTGCTTACTCCTGTCCGGGTGCGTGGTGGCTTCCATCGAACTGGAACGCGGAACGCTCTTGCACGAGTCCTGAGATTGTTTGGGTAAAGTTAGAAGGTCTAAAGAACTCCTGGCTGTCTCCTGAATCGGGAGTTTGCATTTCTGTTGCTGGGGTTTTCGCCCCAAATTCCTCAGATTGGCTGTAGTCCAGGACTTCGACATCTTTTCCTTCTCCGAGTCTTTTTCCTCCAGCTGTTTCTTTTTCTTGAACAGCTCTCTGCCAGGAGAAGAGATTCGTTGGAGATTTATCGGTGGAAAAGGCATTATTGGGATTTAAGTGATCTGAACACAACAGCAACGTCGCCTTTTTAATAAACAAAATAAGAATAAACTCGAAGACTGTGAAGAAATATACTATATTCCAATTGCATTATCCGATCCACCCAAAAATGATATATATGTATCTAGATCGTTAGGTTCACCTTTGCTGTAGTCCGTTTTGTAATTCCACTGGCGTGAAGGCGAAGCTGCCGGCTGTCTGGAATTTATACGGCTCGTGGATGGGAGGCGTGGCCGTGGTGAGAGCCGCGAGCAGCAGCACGCGGCTAAACAAAGACCGTCTCAAAACAGCTCCTGCCGCGGTATCTATGATAGTGATGTCATCGATACAGTCCTTCGGATGTAACGGTAGCCTCTTCTCGTTGGAATGTATAAAGAAAAACGGACCAATGACATGTTTGGTTTACACTTAACGTAGACTTATTTATAGGGCTATAGTAGTTTTGTTATGGGGGACTGTTAACATAGGGACGAGGTCACTCTTAATTGGAATTCCAGTGGAAGAATGGTCACATTTTTTTCGTTCTTGAACAGGATATTCAGTTCTTCCACAAACAAAATAAAATAGACGAAAGACATTTAGAGGTCATATGAAATAGCAAGTTTTTATCAATGCTCCATAGACATTTTTATGTCAGGCGTCTCTATAAACATTGTATTTAAGTACAATAAAAAAGTGTATTGGTCGCATACACATGTTTAGCAGATGTTATTGCGGTTGTAGCGAAATTTTTGTGCAAAGTTGCTTAGGAGCCTGAAACATTGCGGCCATGTCTATCGGCACCCATCTTAGACACAACATGTATCTAGACTATATATTGTATCCCCTATATTTAACAACCCATAAAAGTCTAAGCCCTCTCTACTAAGCTATACTGAATTGTTTTAAGATGGTCATACCATGGATCATTTAGCTATTTGATTTATAATTTTAAGACCCCTTGAAGAGTCAACAAAATATATTTAAAAAGTATTGGATGTAAAAAGATTTTTGGCCTTCCTGCTATTAGCCCATATAAATGCATGGAACAACAAATAGTCCCCCCTTTAAAAAATTAAAAGGAAGTTTGTTCTGAAGTGGCTATCCTAGATCTGAGACATATATATATATATTTTTTAAACATGTTTTTAACCTCTTATTTTTGGCACTAAAACAGTCTCCCTATATATAATATATATACAAAAGTATGTGGACACCCCTTCAAATTAGTGGATTCGGCTATTTCAGCCACACCCGTTGCTGACAGGTGTATAAAATTGAGCACACAGCCATGCAATCTCTGTAGACAAACATTGGCAGTGGAATGGCCTTACTGAAGAGCTCAGTGACTTGCTGCCCTTTCTACCCCGGTCAACTGTAAGCGCTGTTATTGTTACGTGGAAACGTCTAGGAGCAACAACGGTTCAGCTGTGAAGTGGTAGGCCACACAAGCTCAAAGCAACGGGACCGACAAGTGCTGAAGTGCGTAGCGCGTATAAAATGTCTGTCCTCGGTTGCAACACTCACTACCGAGTTCCAAACTGCCTCTGGAAGCAACGTCAGCACAATTACTGTTTGTAGGGAGCTTCATGAAATGGGTTTTCCATGGCTGAGCAGCCGCACACAAGCCTAACATCACCATGCGCAGCGTCTGTCAGTCCGACGGATGAATCTGGGTTTGACGGATGCCAGAAGAACGCTACCTGCCCCAATGCATAGTGCCAACTGTAAAGTTTGGTGGAGGAGGAATAATGGTCTGGGGCTGTTTTTCATGGTTCAGACTAGGTCGCTTAGTTCCAGTGAAGGGAAATCTTAATGCTACTGCATACAATAACATTCTAGACGATTCTGTGCTTCCAACTTTGTGGCAACAGTTTGGGGAAGGCCCTTTCCTGTTTCAGTACACAAAGCGAGGTCAATACAGAAATGGTTTGTTTAGATTGGTGTGGAAGAACTTGACTGGCCTGCACAGAGCTCTGACCTTAACCTCAACCACACCTTTGGGATGAATTGGAAAGCCGACTGCGAGTCAGGCCTAATCGACCAACATCAGTGCCCAATCTCTAATGCTCTTGTGGCTGAAAGGAAGCAAATCCCCTCAGCAATGTTCCAACATCTAGTGGAAAGCCTTCTCAGAAGAGTGGAGGCTGTTATAGCAGCAAAGGGGGGACCAACTCCATATTAATGCCCATGATTTTGGAATGAGATGTTCGACGAGCAGGTGTCCACATACTTTTGGTAATGCAGTGTAACTAAATGATTTTAGCTTTACTTCTGTTACTTAAGGATCATATCACCGCCACCTTACCCAACCCACTGCAATTTATATACCGCCCCAATATATCCATGGATGACGCAATCGCAATCGCACTGCACACTGCCCTATCCCATCTGGACAAGAGGAATACCTATGTAAGAATGCTGTTCATTTGACTATAGCTTAGCCTTCAACACCATAGTACCCTCCAAGCTTTATCATTCAGCTCAGGGACCCTAGGTCTGAACCCCGACCTGTGCAACTGGGTCCTGGACTTCCTGACAGGCTGCCCCCAGGTGGTGAAGGTAGGAAACACCACACATGGGGATCTGGGTCATGTTCAGTAAGCGCCAAATGGAAGAAAACGGACTGAAATAGAGAGGGATTACAGGGTTATGTCCAATAAGAACTGTAGATTTCTCCATCATTGCAAAGCATTTTGAAACGTTTTGCTATGGTGTGCCCTAATGAACACAACCTACTGGTAGAGTAGCTCCTTTCCCTTTGTTGTCTTCGGCTCAGAAAAGGGAAGAGTGTCTGTCTGTCTCCCCAGGCAGTGATCTGGGTTTAATGTGGTGTCTGTCTGTCTGTCTCCCCCAGGCAGTGATCTGGGTTTAATGTGGTGTGGTGTCTGTAATGTGGTGTCTGTCTGTCTGTCACCCCAGGCAGTGGTCTGGGTTTAATGTGGTGTCTGTCTGTCTGTCTCCCCAGGCAGTGATCTGGGTTTAATGTGGTCTCTGTCTGTCTCCCCAGGAAGTGATCTGGGTTTAATGTGATGTCTGTCTGTCTCCCCCAGGCAGTGATCTGGGTTTAATGTGGTGTCTGTCTGTCTGTCTCCCCCAGGCAGTGATCTGGGTTTAATGTGGTGTCTGTCTGTCTGTCACCCCAGGCAGTGGTCTGGGTTTAATGTGGTGTCTGTCTGTCTGTCTCCCCAGGCAGTGATCTGGGTTTAATGTGGTCTCTGTCGGTCTCCCCAGGCAGTGATCTGGGTTTAATGTGGTGTCTGTCTGTCTGTCTGTCTGTCTGTCTGTTTGTCTGTCTGTCTGTCTGTCAGTCTGTCTGTCTGTCTCCCCCAGGCAGTGATCTGGGTTTAATGTGGTGTCTGTCTGTCTCCCCCAGGCAGTGATCTGGGTTTAATGTGGTGTCTGTCTGTCTGTCTCCCCCAGGCAGTGATCTGGGTTTAATGTGGTCTCTGTCTGTCTGTCTCCCCAGGCAGTGATCTGGGTTTAATGTGGTGTCTGTCTGTCTCCCCAGGCAGTGATCTGGGTTTAATGTGGTGTCTGTCTGTCTCCCCAGGCAGTGATTTGGGTTTAATGTGGTGTCTGTCTGTCTGTCTCCCCAGCCAGTGATTTGGGTTTAATGTGGTGTCTGTCTGTCTCCCCCAAGCAGTGATCTGGGTTTAATGTGGTGTCTGTCTGTCTGTCTCCCCCAGGCAGTGATCTGGGTTTAATGTGGTGTCTGTCTGTCTGTCCGTCTGTCTCCCCCAGGCAGTGATCTGGGTTTAATGTGGTGTCTGTCAGTCTGTCTCCCCAGGCAGTGATCTGAGTTTAATGTGGTGTCTGTCTGTCTCCCCAGGCAGTGATCTAGGTTTAATGTGGTGTCTGTCTGTCTGTCTCCCCAGGCAGTGATCTGGGTTTAATGTGATGTCTGTCTGTCTCCCCCAGGCAGTGATCTGGGTTTAATGTGGTGTCTGTCTGTCTCCCCCAGGCAGTGATCTGGGTTTAATGTGGTGTCTGTCTGTCTGTCTGTCTCCCCAGGCAGTGATCTGGGTTTAATGTGGTGTCTGTCTGTCTGTCTCCCCAGGCAGTGATCTGGGTTTAATGTGGTGTCTGTCTGTCTCCCCAGGCAGTGATCTGGGTTTAATGTGATGTCTGTCTGTCTGTCTCCCCCAGGCAGTGATCTGGGTTTAATGTGGTGTCTGTCTGTCTCCCCAGGCAGTGATCTGGGTTTAATGTGGTGTCTGTCTGTCTCCCCCAGGCAGTGATCTGGGTTTAATGTGGTGTCTGTCTGTCTCCCCAGGCAGTGATCTGGGTTTAATATGGTGTCTGTCTGTCTGTCTCCCCCAGGCAGTGATCTGGGTTTAATGTGATGTCTGTCTGTCTGTCTCCCCAGGCAGTGATCTGAGTTTAATGTGGTGTCTGTCTGTCTGTCTGTCTGTCTCCCCAGGCAGTGATCTGGGTTTAATGTGGTGTCTGTCTGTCTGTCTCCCCCAGGCAGTGATCTGGGTTTAATGTGGTGTCTGTCTGTCTCCCCCAGGCAGTGATCTGGGTTTAATGTGGTGTCTGTCTGTCTGTCTCCCCAGGCAGTGATCTGGGTTTAATGTGGTGTCTGTCTGTCTGTCTGTTTGTCTCCCCCAGGCAGTGATCTGGGTTTAATGTGGTGTCTGTCTGTCTGTCTACCCAAGGCAGTGATCTGGGTTTAATGTGATGTCTGTCTGTCTCCCCCAGGCAGTGATCTGGGTTTAATGTGGTGTCTGTCTGTCTCCCCAGGCAGTGATCTGGGTTTAATGTGATGTCTGTCTGTCTGTCTCCCCAGGCAGTGATCTGAGTTTAATGTGGTGTCTGTCTGTCTGTCTGTCTGTCTCCCCAGGCAGTGATCTGGGTTTAATGTGGTGTCTGTCTGTCTGTCTCCCCCAGGCAGTGATCTGGGTTTAATGTGGTGTCTGTCTGTCTCCCCCAGGCAGTGATCTGGGTTTAATGTGGTGTCTGTCTGTCTGTCTCCCCAGGCAGTGATCTGGGTTTAATGTGGTGTCTGTCTGTCTGTCTGTTTGTCTCCCCCAGGCAGTGATCTGGGTTTAATGTGGTGTCTGTCTGTCTGTCTACCCAAGGCAGTGATCTGGGTTTAATGTGATGTCTGTCTGTCTCCCCCAGGCAGTGATCTGGGTTTAATGTGGTGTCTGTCTGTCTCCCCAGGCAGTGATCTGGGTTTAATGTGATGTCTGTCTGTCTGTCTCCCCCAGGCAGTGATCTGTGTTTAATGTGGTGTCTGTCTGTCTCCCCCAGGCAGTGATCTGGGTTTAATGTGGTGTCTGTCTGTCTCCCCAGGCAGTGATCTGGGTTTAATGTGGTGTCTGTCTGTCTCCCCAGGCAGTGATCTGGGTTTAATGTGGTGTCTGTCTGTCTGTCTCCCCAGGCAGTGATCTGGGTTTAATGTGGTGTCTGTCTGTCTGTCTCCCCAGGCAGTGATCTGGGTTTAATGTGGTGTCTGTCTGTCTGTTCGTCTGTCTCCCCCAGGCAGTGATCTGGGTTTAATGTGGTGTCTGTCTGTCTCCCCAGGCAGTGATCTGGGTTTAATGTGATGTCTGTCTGTCTGTCTCCCCCAGGCAGTGATCTGGGTTTAATGTGGTGTCTGTCTGTCTCCCCAGGCAGTGATCTGGGTTTAATGTGGTGTCTGTCTGTCTGTCTCCCCCAGGCAGTGATCTGGGTTTAATGTGATGTCTGTCTGTCTGTCTGTCTCCCCCAGGCAGTGGTCTGGGTTTAATGTGGTGTCTGTCTGTCTGTCTCCCCAGGCAGTGATCTGGGTTTAATGTGGTGTCTGTCTGTCTCCCCAGGCAGTGATCTGGGTTTAATGTGATGTCTGTCTGTCTCCCCAGGCAGTGATCTGGGTTTAATGTGGTGTCTGTCTGTCTGTCTCCCCAGGCAGTGATCTGGGTTTAATGTGGTCTCTGTCTGTCTCCCCCAGGCAGTGATCTGGGTTTAATGTGGTGTCTGTCTGTCTCCCCCAGGCAGTGATCTGGGTTTAATGTGATGTCTGTCTGTCTGTCTCCCCCAGGCAGTGATCTGGGTTTAATGTGATGTCTGTCTGTCTGTCTCCCCCAGGCAGTGATCTGGGTATAATGTGATGTCTGTCTGTCTGTCTCCCCAGGCAGTGATCTGGGTTTAATGTGGTGTCTGTCTGTCTGTCTCCCCAGGCAGTGATCTGGGTTTAATGTGATGTCTGTCTGTCTCCCCCAGGCAGTGATCTGTGTTTAATGTGATGTCTGTCTGTCTGTCTCCCCAGGCAGTGATCTGGGTTTAATGTGATGTCTGTCTGTCTCCCCCAGGCAGTGATCTGGGTTTAATGTGGTGTCTGTCTGTCTGTCTGTCTGTCTGTCTCCCCCAGGCAGTGATCTGGGTTTAATGTGGTGTCTGTCTGTCTCCCCCAGGCAGTGATCTGGGTTTAATGTGGTGTCTGTCTGTCTGTCTCCCCCAGGCAGTGATCTGGGTTTAATGTGGTCTCTGTCTGTCTGTCTCCCCAGGCAGTGATCTGGGTTTAATGTGGTGTCTGTCTGTCTCCCCAGGCAGTGATCTGGGTTTAATGTGGTGTCTGTCTGTCTCCCCAGGCAGTGATCTGGGTTTAATGTGGTGTCTGTCTGTCTCCCCAGGCAGTGATTTGGGTTTAATGTGGTGTCTGTCTGTCTGTCTCCCCAGCCAGTGATTTGGGTTTAATGTGGTGTCTGTCTGTCTCCCCCAAGCAGTGATCTGGGTTTAATGTGGTGTCTGTCTGTCTGTCTCCCCCAGGCAGTGATCTGGGTTTAATGTGGTGTCTGTCTGTCTGTTCGTCTGTCTCCCCCAGGCAGTGATCTGGGTTTAATGTGGTGTCTGTCAGTCTGTCTCCCCAGGCAGTGATCTGAGTTTAATGTGGTGTCTGTCTGTCTCCCCAGGCAGTGATCTGGGTTTAATGTGGTGTCTGTCTGTCTGTCTCCCCAGGCAGTGATCTGGGTTTAATGTGATGTCTGTCTGTCTCCCCCAGGCAGTGATCTGGGTTTAATGTGGTGTCTGTCTGTCTCCCCCAGGCAGTGATCTGGGTTTAATGTGGTGTCTGTCTGTCTGTCTGTCTGTCTGTCTGTCTGTCTGTCTCCCCAGGCAGTGATCTGGGTTTAATGTGGTGTCTGTCTGTCTGTCTCCCCAGGCAGTGATCTGGGTTTAATGTGGTGTCTGTCTGTCTCCCCAGGCAGTGATCTGGGTTTAATGTGATGTCTGTCTGTCTGTCTCCCCCAGGCAGTGATCTGGGTTTAATGTGGTGTCTGTCTGTCTCCCCAGGCAGTGATCTGTGTTTAATGTGGTGTCTGTCTGTCTGTCTCCCCAGGCAGTGATCTGGGTTTAATGTGGTGTCTGTCTGTCTACCCCAGGCAGTGATCTGGGTTTAATGTGGTGTCTGTCTGTCTGTCTCCCCAGGCAGTGATCTGGGTTTAATGTGGTGTCTGTCTGTCTCCCCAGGCAGTGATCTGGGTTTAATATGGTGTCTGTCTGTCTGTCTCCCCCAGGCAGTGATCTGGGTTTAATGTGATGTCTGTCTGTCTGTCTCCCCAGGCAGTGATCTGAGTTTAATGTGGTGTCTGTCTGTCTGTCTGTCTGTCTGTCTCCCCAGGCAGTGATCTGGGTTTAATGTGGTGTCTGTCTGTCTGTCTCCCCCAGGCAGTGATCTGGGTTTAATGTGGTGTCTGTCTGTCTCCCCCAGGCAGTGATCTGGGTTTAATGTGGTGTCTGTCTGTCTGTCTCCCCAGGCAGTGATCTGGGTTTAATGTGGTGTCTGTCTGTCTGTCTGTTTGTCTCCCCCAGGCAGTGATCTGGGTTTAATGTGGTGTCTGTCTGTCTGTCTACCCCAGGCAGTGATCTGGGTTTAATGTGATGTCTGTCTGTCTCCCCCAGGCAGTGATCTGGGTTTAATGTGGTGTCTGTCTGTCTGTCTCCCCAGGCAGTGATCTGGGTTTAATGTGATGTCTGTCTGTCTGTCTCCCCCAGGCAGTGATCTGTGTTTAATGTGGTGTCTGTCTGTCTCCCCCAGGCAGCGATCTGGGTTTAATGTGGTGTCTGTCTGTCTCCCCAGGCAGTGATCTGGGTTTAATGTGGTGTCTGTCTGTCTCCCCAGGCAGTGATCTGGGTTTAATGTGGTGTCTGTCTGTCTCCCCAGGAAGTGATCTGGGTTTAATGTGATGTCTGTCTGTCTCCCCAGGCAGTGATCTGGGTTTAATGTGGTGTCTGTCTGTCTCCCCAGGCAGTGATCTGGGTTTAATGTGGTGTCTGTCTGTCTGTCTCCCCAGGCAGTGATCTGGGTTTAATGTGGTGTCTGTCTGTCTGTCTCCCCAGGCAGTGATCTGGGTTTAATGTGGTGTCTGTCTGTTACCCCAGGCAGTGATCTGGGTTTAATGTGATGTCTGTCTGTCTGTCTCCCCCAGGCAGTGATCTGGGTTTAATGTGGTGTCTGTCTGTCTCCCCAGGCAGTGATCTGGGTTTAATGTGATGTCTGTCTGTCTGTCTCCCCCAGGCAGTGATCTGGGTTTAATGTGGTGTCTGTCTGTCTCCCCAGGCAGTGATCTGGGTTTAATGTGGTGTCTGTCTGTCTGTCTCCCCCAGGCAGTGATCTGGGTTTAATGTGATGTCTGTCTGTCTGTCTCCCCCAGGCAATGGTCTGGGTTTAATGTGGTGTCTGTCTGTCTGTCTCCCCAGGCAGTGATCTGGGTTTAATGTGGTGTCTGTCTGTCTCCCCAGGCAGTGATCTGGGTTTAATGTGATGTCTGTCTGTCTCCCCAGGCAGTGATCTGTGTTTAATGTGATGTCTGTCTGTCTGTCTCCCCAGGCAGTGATCTGGGTTTAATGTGATGTCTGTCTGTCTCCCCCAGGCAGTGATCTGGGTTTAATGTGATGTCTGTCTGTCTCCCCCAGGCAGTGATCTGGGTTTAATGTGGTGTCCATCTGTCTGTCTCCCCCAGGCAGTGCACGGTGGGGTACTGTAGTTTATGAAGCATTTCGTAACATAACTCAATGTGACTACCAGCCCCATGACTGACATCACTGACTTAGACACATGGGGGTTGAGGAGAATCAATTATGTTTCAAGGAATCCCTTACATCAGCATGCGTGCACGTGCACACGCGCACAGACAGATGTGTGTCTGCTTCTGCATTTTAGGAACTGATATCTCTCACACACACACACACACACGTGCACACGCCTCTGCTCCTAGAAAATAATAAGCATGCCACCAACATTTGAGGGTGAACTAAATTAGTTTACTGAAAGGAGGGCAGTTTAAAAAATGAAAACAGTTGATGTCATTCATCAAAAACATAGTCTTCCCATTCTTGTCAAGTCTAAATCCAAAAGCAGGAAAAGGTAAGGCACTGAGTTGTATTTTCAGATTTACAGGCATCATATTGTAAATGTCTATAGGCTTTAACCTGCTCTGAAAGAACAAGATAGGAAATTGGTATTTTTGCAGGGTTGGGGTCAGTTCAAATTTAAAGCAGAAAAACTACAATTTCAATAGAATAATTGAAAAATATATATCTATTGTATCTAATGTAAATCTATTTGAATAACTTTGCAACTAACTGAAACGTAAAAGTTATTTATTTCGAGAGTTGTTACATTTTTTTTAATTTGAAATTTAAATCACTTCTGGAGTGGACTGCCTTTAAATCTAATTGACCCCGACCCCATCTTCATGGATAATATTTTAATTTCACCTCTCACTTTCACCGGAAGCACTTAAAAAACGACAGACAGAATTTGAGTGTAAAAATATGAGATTTTGCAGACAAGCATCAAGCAGGGTCAATTCCATTTCAACTCAAGTCAATTCAGGAAGTAAACTGAAATCTCGTCAATGCTTCTCAATGAGAACAATAGAATTAGAAGTTTTAGTCAACTTCCTGAATTAAAGACATTTAAAATGGAATTGACCCCAAACCCTGGTAAGCATAATATGAATACGCGTTAGTTTCAGATAACTGTTACACAATTATTGGAAATATTAATGATTCATAGTACGAAACAGCAATGAAAATATATATTAGAAAATAAAAAGGAAAAACACAATTCCAAAAACAAAATATTTTACATATATCCACTCTGCATTACTACTCTTCACATGAAAAAGTGGACAGTCTGGAAACATTAGACCTGGGTTTAAATACAATTCGAAATCTTTCAAATACCTAGACAAATTGCTCTAGCTTTCCTGGAGTGTTAGGTGGGTGGGGTTTTGCAGTTCCGCAATTTTCTATTGGTTCCATCACGCCAGGCATGCTCAATCAAGCCCCAGCTAAACCGATTTCAAATAGTGTTTGAACCCACGTCTGTTCTCTTAACTCAGACAGCTGGTGAAGACCTTCATCACGGCGTCCCTGGAGAAGAAGGGAACACAGAAGTGTTAGGAGAATCGGTGATAAATGACAAGACTTCATGAAGGGTGTTTGCATGAACAATCCAGTAGGCTATATTTACCTGAAAAGCAGAAGAACAAAAACAAGAAAATAAATGATGAAAGCAATTGTGGATAACACAGTGATTTCTTTCTAGTATTTTAAATATTTTTTTGGTACCCACCACAGATATTTTACCTTTTCTTGATAACAATTACTGTATATCACCAGAAAGGTACTTTACAGTATTGTGATTGCATTTTATTAGATTCATCTTTTGTTGTTATAGGTGTGGCTCATGCATATTTAATTATGTTTTGGCGGGAAAGCAGCACATGTTCAGTGATGCCCCTGCCCCACTCCAGATATTGGAATTATGCATCACAACCTGCAGTCACCACAGCAACAGCAAAACAAGGTCACTCGTCCATCTCAATTCTCTCTCCCCCTCTTCCGCCTCCCCCTCATTCTTTCTTTCTCGCCGTCAACCGCTCTCTCTACCCCTATCCATGTGTTGCTAGGCAGACTTTCCTTGCCCTCCACCCTCAACACCTACTGAGGGAGCTGTGAAGCTGAACCAGTACAGGTTAAAAAGAGGGCGGGATGGAGGGAGGAGAGAGAGAGGAAGTACGAGGGTGTTGGTGGAAACGACTGGTGTCTTTCCTGCTTCTCTGACTTGCAGTGAGCTCACCCCCCTTCACATAAAGGCACATACACACACACACATCTTTCCTCTATCCTTATTGGCTCTACACCGGAGGCAACAGACTGCTATTTTAACAAACGGCTTCCTAAAACACACCACATAAATAAATGATAATTGACTGAAATGATGACACCCCGGTGCAAGTCTATTCTAGGATACCCCAGATAAGGTGCGTCTCAAAGGGCACCCTATTCCCTATTAAGCGCACTAACTTTGACCAGAGCCCTTTGGGATACCCTATGGGCCTTGGTCAAAAGTAGTGCACTATATTAGGGAAGAGGGTGCCGTTTAGGACACAACCATAGTTCCCTGAGCTGTCGTATATAGAAAGAGCAGATACAGCAGGTTCGACCGGGGACACGGGGAGAGCAGCAGGTTTGACCGGGGACACGGGGAGAGCAGCAGGTTTGACCGGGGACACGGGGAGAGCAGCAGGTTTGACCGGGGACACGGGGAGAGCAGCAGGTTTGACCGGGGACACGGGGAGAGCAGCAGGTTTAACCGGGGACACGGGGAGAGCAGCAGGTTTGACCGGGGACACGGGGAGAGCAGCAGGTTTAACCGGGGACAGCAGCAGGTTTAACCGGGGACACGGGGAGAGCAGCAGGTTTAACCGGGGACACGGGGAGAGCAGCAGGTTTGACCGGGGACACGGGGAGAGCAGCAGGTTTAACCGGGGACACGGGGAGAGCAGCAGGTTCGACCGGGGACATCACCGCATTCTCTACCAGAAAGTTGGTTGGCCCTCTGTGATGTCATCACCGCATTCTCTACCAGAAAGTTGGTGGGCCCTCTGTGATGTCATCACCGCATTCTCTACCAGAAAGTTGGTTGGCCCTCTGTGATGTCATCACCGCATTCTCTAACAGAAAGTTGGTTGGCCCTCTGTGACGTCATCACCGCATTCTCTACCAGAAAGTTGGTGGGCCCTCTGTGATGTCATCACCGCATTCTCTACCAGAAAGTTGGTGGGCCCTCTGTGATGTCATCACCGCATTCTCTACCAGAAAGTTGGTGGGCCCTCTGTGATGTCATCACCGCATTCTCTACCAGAAAGTTGGTTGGCCCTCTGTGATGTCATCACCGCATTCTCTACCAGAAAGTTGGTTGGCCCTCTGTGACGTCATCACCGCATTCTCTACCAGAAAGTTGGTGGGCCCTCTGTGATGTCATCACCGCATTCTCTACCAGAAAGTTGGTGGGCCCTCTGTGATGTCATCACCGCATTCTCTACCAGAAAGTTGGTGGGCCCTCTGTGATGTCATCACCGCATTCTCTACCAGAAAGTTGGTTGGCCCTCTGTGATGTCATCACCACATTCTCTACCAGAAAGTTGGTGGGCCCTCTGTGATGTCATCACCGCATTCTCTACCAGAAAGTTGGTTGGCCCTCTGTGATCTCATCACCGCATTCTCTACCAGAAAGTTGGTTGGCCCTCTGTGATGTCACAGAGGTTGATACATTGCTATGTTTTCATTTATAAAGCCCTTTTACAAATATCTCCACTGTGCCTAACATCATTACTAAACTTTAGATATAGGAGTTACCACACCCGGTCTCAGGGATGGAGAACTCTGGAAATTCCGTTGGTCTCGACTGAGTTAGATAAATCAGCTTTTAGTTTCCTTGCAACGACGACGACGTGAGGAGCGTTTTATAGCCATGACGACGACGTGAGGAGCGTTTTATAGCCATGACGACGACGTGAGGAGCGTTTTATAGCCATGACGACGACGTGAGGAGCGTTTTATAGCCATGACGACGACGTGAGGAGCGTTTTATAGCCATGACGACGACGTGAGGAGGGCTTTATAGCCATGACGACGACGTGAGGAGCGTTTTATAGCCATGACGACGACGTGAGGAGGGCTTTATAGCCATGACGACGACGTGAGGAGCGTTTTATAGCCATGACGACGACGTGAGGAGCGTTTTATAGCCATGACGACGACGTGAGGAGGGCTTTATAGCCATGACGACGACGTGAGGAGGGCTTTATAGCCATGACGACGACGTGAGGAGCGTTTTATAGCCATGACGACGACGTGAGGAGCGTTTTATAGCCATGACGACGACGTGAGGAGCGTTTTATAGCCATGACGACGACGTGAGGAGCGTTTTATAGCCATGACGACGACGTGAGGAGCGTTTTATAGCCATGACGACGACGTGAGGAGCGTTTTATAGCCATGACGACGACGTGAGGAGCGTTTTATAGCCATGACGAAGGATTTCAAAAGATGCATATCTCCACCTAACTTTAAAGCATTTGTTCAGTTTGTATCTTTCACTTTATGATGATTGGAACCGGTTAGTGGTCATTTTGTGATAACGACACTGTGATTCTAATTTTGTAAAAATGTTATATTTATTTAAACCTTCTTCGGTTTTAGATTTTTTTTCTCTCGAAACGTTAACAATCCCAAATGTCGTTTAAAACGTTTACACCGGTAGGGTCTTCTGCTTGTCAGCGGGGTCGAGGTATGGGGTGGGGGAGGTGAGACAGGCAGATGTAGACGCTGTTACTCTTCCATATGGGAATATTTCACATCAGCTTTGTGTTGTACAGAGAGGAATGCCGGAGGACACCCATTTGAGATGACACATTTTTAGAGGGGGTGGGGCCTCACCCAAACTTCACACTAAAGGGAGAGAAATCCTTGACTCAGACACAGCTGGGCTGAACAAGCCATGCCTTTAGGGCTGAGGGGGGGGGGGGGGGGGCTCAGATTGTATGTGTTTAATCCTCCCTGACCTTCAGAGAGAGGGATTCCAAGACAGAAATCACCACTAAAATCCCCCAAAAGCCAACTTGCAGGGGGTCAATCGGAGGTTATCACTGATAATAATATGAATACTATGCAACAACAAAAAACCGACATATTAGCAAGTTTTCAAAAACTGGAAGCCTGGAGCAGGGAAGGGTGTGTGAGAACAAACTAATAGCTGACCCCCCCCCCCCCCCCCTTTTGTTTTTACACTGCTCGCTGTTTATTATCGATGCATAGTCACTTTTCAAATTACCTCGACTAACCTGTACCCCCCCCGCACATTGACTCTGTACCGGTACCCCCTGTATATAGCTTCCACATTGACTCTGTACCAGTACCCCTGTATATAGCCTCCACATTGACTCTGTACCGGTACCCCCTGTATATAGCCTCCACATTGACTCTGTACCGGTACCCCCTGTATATATAGGTCTTGTTATTGTTATGTCATTTTCTTGTGTTTTTTTATTTTTACTTTAGTTTATTTATTAAATATTTTTTAACTAACAATGCAGTTCAAGAAATAGAGTTAAGGGTTTGTAAGTAAGCATTTCATGGTAAGGTCTACTACACCTGTTATATTTGGCGCATGTGAGCAATACCATTTGCAGGGCGGGCTGGGTGAGAACATTAAACCAACAGCTGAAACTGGGTGGGGAGGGTGAGCTGCCATTTGCATGGCTCTGTCTGGTGAGCTCCGTGGGGTTAGGGCTTTGGTCTGCGTCCCAAATGGCACCCTATTCCCTATATATGGTGCACTACTTTTGACCAGGACCCATAAGGAGGCCCATGGGGCTCTGGTCTAAAGTAGTGCAAGATGTAGAGAATAGACTTCCATTTGGGAAGCATCCTAGAGGGGATTAAGCAACATATGGTGGAACCAAACAGCGGGGTGTTTAGAAGTAAATAAATACATGTTTTCATTCAGGGACCTGTGTGTGTGTGTGTGTGTGTGTGTGTGTGTGTGTGTGTGTGTGTGTGTGTGTGTGTGCGCACTTAGTTCAGTTGGCACTCTGCCATTTGTAGATGGACGACTGCTGCTCTCAAAGATAAAACATCTGTGTGTCTCTTTGAGATTTTAAGGAATAATGACAGAGCAACTGCAATTCCTTATTCGGCCTCATTTCGAAGATATGGTAAAACTGCTTCCCCAATAGAAATCCCCGTGATACCGCTGCGCCACTCAGGAGGCAAGTGGACCGTTTTAAGTCCTTAGTGATTTGGACACAGAGGGACTTAAAGCTCTCGACCCGCTCCACTGCAGCCCTGTCGAAGTGGATGGGGGCGTGCTCGCCCCCTTGGTTTCCTGTAGTCCACGATCAGCTCCTTGGTCTTACTGACATTGAGGGAGAGGTTGTTGTCCAGTTCTGCCAGAACTGCCAGGTCTCTGACCTCTCTATAGGCCGTCTCATCGTTGCCGGTGATCAGGCCTATCACCATCGTACCATCAGCAAACTTGATGATAGTGTTGGAGTCGTGGGTGAACAGGGAGTAGGAGGGGACTAAGCACACACCCCTGTGGGGCCCCCGTGTTGAACGTCAGCGTGGTGGCGGTGATGTTGCCTACCCTCACCACCTGGTGTCGGCCCATCAGGAAGTCCAGGTTCCAGTTGCAGAGGGAGGTGTTTAGTCCCAGGGTCCTTAGCTTGGAGGGTACTATGGTGTTGAACGCTGAGCTGTAGTCAATGAACAGTATTCTCATATAGGTATTCCTGTTGTCTAGGTGGGTGAGGGCAGTGTTGCTTGCAATTGAGATTGCGTCTTCTATGGATCTGTTGGGGCGGTATGCAAATTGGAGTGGGTCTAGTGTGTCTGGGATGATGTGTGCCATAACCAGCCTCTCAAAGCACTTCCTGATTAGATGTGAGTGCTACAGGGCAGTAGTCATTGTGTCTCGAAGCACTTCCTGATTACAGATGTGAGTGCTACAGGGCAGTAGTCATTGTGTCTCGAAGCACTTCCTGATTACAGATGCGAGTGCTACAGGGCAGTAGTCATTGTGTCTTGGATTTTTCTTGAGAAGAGGAATGGCTTCAGTGCCGTTTAGTCGTTTACAACTTTCTAACTATTACCAGTGTGCGTGTGTGTCTGGCAGTGTTTCATGGGAAATTATGTTCCTACTCAGGTCGCAGGGAGGACACAAGATGCTCGTGAATGGATTTTGGAATATTGACAAGTTGCAGTTGGGATACAATTGCGCTCTGATCATCTTAAATTCTAATTTGTGGCAGACTCCAGTGATTGACAGTATCAAACACATCAGCAAGTGGCCCCTCCATTAAAGGGCTTAGGGCCAAGCGTTATTTTAACATAACATTGGCTGAGCGTTGTCTTATGTAAACAAGTCTGAAGCGCTGCGTACAATGGGCAGGTCTGTCTGCCTGTCTGGAGGTTCGGACTGCTCTGATTGGATAGAGCACGCACAGCTGATTCTCTCGTATTAGTGGGCCCTGGGCATGATGGTAACCCATACCCTCCCAGTAAGTCATGACAAAACACACTTCATGGCCAACTTATCCTATTTCCACTTTTGTAGTCAATTTTGACACTAGAATAAATGCTGCCGACTCATATCAATGAACCCTTAGAACCAACTTCTCTGTTTTTAAACGGCCTAAGGGGCAGTTGACCTTTAACCTTGTCCATGAGGTTTGTGTCAACTCAAGAATGTACCAACTGGACCACTGAAATCACACACACCAGAAGAACATAGAACCCACACACACACCAGAAGAACATAGAACCCAGGCCCCTAAAGTGCTGCATCATAATATTTTGCTGTGAGATCGATCGTTTTATTTCGGGAGCCCCGTGCGACCGATCGTTTTATTTCGGGAGCCCCGTGCGACCACACAAACCTCTCCCAGATAATAGCTGTAGTAATGATAAAGCGTCGCTGTACCGTTGTTATTTCCCAGTGTCCTGGAGAAAGAAGTGAGTGCAGATTCGATAGCGCCATTGGTTGGACCATTACTACAGCGGCTTCCTTCTAGCCCGACCAGACTAAAAGATCTGACCCATTTTTATCTTCCGATAGCGGATCCGCCGGGACCGTATTTTACATTCATAAACCACGCCGTGGGCCGTTCGAAAAACGGCTTGTTATTTTAATGTTAACAAACGGGTAACTTTAGCAGTATATTCACACATCTGGAGGCAGAGAAAGAAAGGACATTCTCCTCAGGAAGTCGATCATACGAATGAACGAACGACAGATCTCTTGCACGACATAGACACAAACCTGACATTTTTACAGTGTACAATTTTCAATGTAACTCAATAGGAAAATAGTGCTTTTTACACAATGTAGAAACCTAATTTCAATGACAGATATTCGGATCAACATTTTAGGCTTTTATAATGAACTAAAACGTCTTTAGTGTTACATGTCAGTTTCTAGGGCATAACATGTGCTTCAAAAGCAGCTAGAATTCCTATAGGCCCAATACAGGCTGTATATCAGTTAATTTATACAACACTTGTATATAACAAAGTAAATAAGTAACAACTCCCCCCCCCCCCCCATGATCCAAACCTTGCCCATTGGGCACAGGGTGGTGGCGGTCAAGGCACTGGGTTCCACAAATCACACCAGATAAGGTTAAGTTAGTTAAACTCATTAGGTTAAGTTAGTTAAACTCATTAGGTTAAGTTAGTTAAACTCATTAGGTTAAGTTAGTTAAACTCATTAGGTTAAGTTAGTTAAACTAACTGGATCCACAAAAGGGTTCATGTACCGTAGTTTGAAACATAATTCTCTTACCTGGCAAATGGAATATAAGAGATGCTGTACCTGAAAGAGAAAACAAGGGGGGAAAGAGTGAGTATATACCATACAGGTGTACTATACAGGTATAGTATCAGGTAACCTATATTACAATATACAGGTATAGTATCAGGTAACCTATATTATAATATACAGGTATAGTATCAGGTAACCTATATTATAATATACAGGTATAGTATCAGGTAACCTATATTACAATATACAGGTATAGTATCAGGTAGCCTATATTACAATATACAGGTATAGTATCAGGTAGCCTATATTACAATATACAGGTATAGTATCAGGTAACCTATAATATACAGGTATAGTATAGTATCAGGTAACCTATAATATACAGGTATAGTATCAGGTAACCTATAATATACAGGTATAGTATCAGGTAACCTATAATATACAGGTATAGTATCAGGTAACCTATAATATACAGGTATAGTATCAGGTAACCTATAATATACAGGTATAGTATCAGGTAACCTATATTATACAGGTATAGTATCAGGTAACCTATATTATACAGGTATAGTATCAGGTAACCTATATTATACAGGTATAGTATCAGGTAACCTATATTATAATATACAGGTAACCTATATTATAATATACAGGTATAGTATCAGGTAACCTATATTACAATATACAGGTATAGTATCAGGTAACCTATATTATACAGGTATAGTATCAGGTAACCTATATTATACAGGTATAGTATCAGGTAACCTATATTATAATATACAGGTATAGTATCAGGTAACCTATATTATAATATACAGGTATAGTATCAGGTAACCTATTTTATAATATACAGGTATAGTATCAGGTAACCTACACAGCGAGCGTGTCTGTCCAGCTGAGAGACTACACAACACAGCGGGAGTGTCTGTCCAGCTGAGAGACTACACAACACAGAGCGTGAGTGTCTGTCCAGCTGAGAGACTACACAACACAGCGCGTGAGTGTCTGTCCAGCTGAGAGACTACACAACACAGAGCGTGAGTGTCTGTCCAGCTGAGAGACTACACAACACAGAGCGTGAGTGTCTGTCCAGCTGAGAGACTACACAACACAGCGCGTGAGTGTCTGTCCAGCTGAGAGACTACACAACGCGCGTGTCTGTCCAGCTGAGAGACTACACAACACAGCGCGAGTGTGTCTGTCCAGCTGAGAGACTATACACTGATATCCTAATCAGAGTAGTATTGAGAAGACCATCGACCTAATGAAGTATAACACCTCTGTCCAACTATCCCCATCTCCTCCTGATAAGAATATCACAGCATATCCTATAATAACATTGCTTCATCTATAAAATAAATATTTGGTCTGTAAACAAAAAAAATAAAACATTCTTATGACGACCAAATTGTACATAAAATGTCGATGAAACTGTAGAATATAGGTTAAGTTAGAGCAATAAGATAGTAGCAGCTGGTCTTCTACTCTGTCGTGGCTGAGTTCAACTCCAAAGAGGATAAGAGTCAACGATCCTGCCAGTCAGGTTGTATCTAGGACACGCAGGTACAACAGAGTGGCTACGTCTCGAGTGTTTAACCACTTAGGACGTTCGCCACTGGATTTAGCACATGCCCAGTGACTCAGTCAGCTTGAGCCAAGTCAACTCTTGCTCTCAACGCACATCAAGTGAATAGCAGTCAGGTGGTAAGTGACTAATAGAATACAGCGTAGGTGTGTGGTGATGTTATGACATCATGCAAATGTACTAAGGCAGCATCCCCTTTGTGTGGCCGTAAATAAACCCCCCCACCCCCCCCTAAAAGAAGATCCATGCCTTTTGCGGCCAAAGTGGCCGTTGTGCCCTTGGGCTGAAAATAATAATTATAAAAATTCCCTTCTCTTGGCTGCCAATCGCTGTGCTCCGAAGCACCTCTCACTCACATGGCTCGCTCAGATATCTTAGTTCTTATCAGCCAATGCCTGTCACGTGATCAGGTGACTTCTAACCAGGCGTCTCAGCTAAGAAGTAGGCTACAAGTGAAGACAGACGCAACTGCGCGCATCCTTCTAATTGAATTCCAAGGCGTATATCAAATACATTAGAAGAACCCGTCTAAAATTTCCTTTGTCAGCCAACAAGACGAGTAACGAACAGCAGAAACACTAGTCTACGTTAATCTACTAATCGCCCATAGTACAAAAGTTAACCTATTCTATTGGTCAACTTGTCCTTCTGTGCAATAAATAACTATTCCAAACATACTGTAGTCTGGGACAGTTGTGGGAAGCGAAAGAGCCCAAGTTAATACAACCACTGCACATCAAAAAAAACACTTTTAAAAAGCAAATGAGACTGATGCAACAGATCAGAACGTTTAGCTTAAAAATATTGATAAAGTAAATTAGGCAATTTCTTCACATTATAAGTGCAGCAATACGCAGTAAGCACAAATGTTTCGCTGGAAAACAGCACTCTCAAAAGTGACTGCAAATGTGATTATACAAGTAGTGCTTTATTACAAAAAAGGTGCGTTTTTATTTTTTGTAATTTTTTTTTATTGTGAAAATTATCTTCCCCAAACTTCACGCCACCTATGTATGCCAGTTAGGCTCTAAACCAGTTGTAAAGCGGATTAATGCGCTTCATTTTAAGAAGTTAATTTGGCCACTTTAGTTGTGATACAAACCTTATCAAAACATACAGGCATATGGACTAGGCTACATGAGGTGTGCGACTATGATTTGCCATACTGCACACAAGCTGGGCATCATTCACAGGTGATAAGATATCAATCACAAATGACAGGCTAATATTGTCACCCATCAGACTATTCTTAATTTAATCTGGTCTTTACATATACTAAATAATATATGAGTGAAATTAGTTTTGATTTAGAATGGACCCTTAATATAGGAGGTCAATGAGTGTCGAATCTGGTCAACAACAAATAAAATGGAGTGGCTTATTTGCTCCGTGAGGTTTATAAATCAAAGTTTCTTAATGCTTAGGTTGTTACGAGTATAAGTTGGACCCATGACACCCCGGGCAACTTTGAGCAAAAAAACCCCGCTTTGTGGACAACGACGGCCATTGTTAGGGGGCGTAGAGACAAGCATCTTGTCAGTAGATCCATAAAAACATAGTTTTTTTTTTTTTTTTTAAAGTGAGCTTCTTTTTCTTCCTCCCACTTTAACAGTGCGTCTCGCAAAAGTGATTCCTCGTTATGAAACGATCAAGTTAAAGCCTGTTTATTTAAATGATCATATACTGTACACTGATTGTTTAAAGCAAAACCATTGCTGATGATGGTGAACCTGAACAAACGTAAAAAATAAATTGTAAGCCCTCTTTCAGCAGGCAGGCTATAGCCAGATGAGAGTACAGGCCACATTTGCTTACTTTCATTCCAGTAAAAACACAATTTTCAAAAAAGCGCAAATTAAAAAAAAAATCACAACATTGCTTGTCACCCAACTCATAAAACCTAATATTGCGAAAGCCATTGTAGAATTTGAATGCTGAAGATCCCGCGCAGATGTGCAAGATCAGGAACAAAGTGCCGACCTCGTGTTGGTCACCGTGTGAAGCTGGGCACATCTACAGACTGTCACTAGGCTCCTGATATTCCCCTGGGACTGTTAGACATGTAAAATGACTGATATTCCCTGGGACTGTTAGACATGTAAAATGACTGATATTCCCCTGGGACTGTTAGACATGTAAAATGACTGATATTCCCTGGGACTGTTAGAGATGTAAAATGACTGATATTCCCCTGGGACTGTTAGACATGTAAAATGACTGATATTCCCCCTGGGACTGTTAGACATGTAAAATGACTGATATTCCCTGGGACTGTTAGACATGTAAAATGACTGATATTCCCCTGGGGCTGTTAGACATGTAAAATGACTGATATTCCCTGGGACTGTTAGACATGTAAAATGACTGATATTCCCCCTGGGACTGTTAGACATGTAAAATGACTGATATTCCCCTGGGACTGTTAGACATGTAAAATGACTGATATTCCCCTGGGACTGTTAGACATGTAAAATGACTGATATTCCCCCTGGGACTGTTAGACATGTAAAATGACTGATATTCCCTGGGACTGTTAGACATGTAAAATGACTGATATTCCCTGGGACTGTTAGACATGTAAAATGACTGATATTCCCCTGGGGCTGTTAGACATGTAAAATGGCTGATATTCCCTGGGACTGTTAGACATGTAAAATGACTGATATTCCCCTGGGACTGTTAGACATGTAAAATGACTGATATTCCCCTGGGACTGTTAGACATGTAAAATGACTGATATTCCCCTGGGGCTGTTAGACATGTAAAACGACTGATATTCCCCTGGGACTGTTAGACATGTATAATGACTGATATTCCCCTGGGACTGTTAGACATGTAAAATGACTGATATTCCCCTGGGACTGTTAGACATGTAAAATGACTGATATTCCCCTGGGACTGTTAGACATGTAAAATGACATATTCCCCTGGGGGCTGTTAGACATGTAAAATGACTGATATTCCCCTGGGGGCTGTTAGACATGTAAAATGACTGATATTCCCCTGGGGGCTGTTAGACATGTAAAATGACTGATATTCCCCTGGGGCTGTTAGACATGTAAAATGACTGATATTCCCCTGGGACTGTTAGACATGTAAAATGACTGATATTCCCTGGGACTGTTAGACATGTAAAACGACTGATATTCCCCTGGGACTGTTAGACATGTAAAATGACTGATATTCCCTGGGACTGTTAGACATGTAAAATGACTGATATTCCCCTGGGGCTGTTAGACATGTAAAATGACTGATATTCCCCTGGGACTGTTAGACATGTAAAATGACTGATATTCCCCTGGGACTGTTAGACATGTAAAATGACTGATATTCCCTGGGGGCTGTTAGACATGTAAAATGACTGATATTCCCCTGGGACTGTTAGACATGTAAAATGACTGATATTCCCTGGGACTGTTAGACATGTAAAATGACTGATATTCCCCTGGGACTGTTAGACATGTAAAATGACTGATATTCCCTGGGGCTGTTAGACATGTAAAATGACTGATATTCCCCTGGGGCTGTTAGACATGTAAAATGACTGATATTCCCCTGGGGCTGTTAGACATGTAAAATGACTGATATTCCCCTGGGACTGTTAGGCATGTAAAATGACTGATATTCCCCTGGGACTGTTAGACATGTATAATGACTGATATTCCCCTGGGACTGTTAGACATGTAAAATGACTGATATTCCCTGGGACTGTTAGACATGTAAAATGACTGATATTCCCCTGGGACTGTTAGACATGTATAATGACTGATATTCCCCTGGGACTGTTAGACATGTAAAATGGCTGATATTCCCCTGGGACTGTTAGGCATGTAAAATGACTGATATTCCCCTGGGACTGTTAGACATGTATAATGACTGATATTCCCCTGGGACTGTTAGACATGTAAAATGACTGATATTCCCCTGGGACTGTTAGACATGTATAATGACTGATATTCCCCTGGGACTGTTAGACATGTAAAATGACTGATATTCCCCTGGGACTGTTAGACATGTATAATGACTGATATTCCCCTGGGGCTGTTAGACATGTAAAATGACTGATATTCCCTGGGGCTGTTAGACATGTAAAATGACTGATATTCCCCTGGGGCTGTTAGACATGTAAAATGACTGATATTCCCTGGGACTGTTAGACATGTAAAATGACTGATATTCCCCTGGGGCTGTTAGACATGTAAAATGACTGATATTCCCCTGGGGCTGTTAGACATGTAAAATGACTGATATTCCCCTGGGACTGTTAGACATGTAAAATGACTGATATTCCCCTGGGACTGTTAGACATGTAAAATGACTGATATTCCCCTGGGACTGTTAGACATGTAAAATGACTTATATTCCCCTGGGACTGTTAGACATGTAAAATGACTGATATTCCCCTGGGACTGTTAGACATGTAAAATGACTGATATTCCCCTGGGACTGTTAGACATGTAAAATGACTGATATTCCCCTGGGACTGTTAGACATGTAAAATGACTGATATTCCCCTGGGACTGTTAGACATGTAAAATGACTGATATTCCCCTGGGACTGTTAGACATGTAAAATGACTGATATTCCCCTGGGACTGTTAGACATGTAAAATGACTGATATTCCCCTGGGACTGTTAGACATGTAAAATGACTGATATTCCCCTGGGACTGTTAGACATGTAAAATGACTGATATTCCCCTGGGGCTGTTAGACATGTATAATGACTGATATTCCCCTGGGGCTGTTAGACATGTATAATGACTGATATTCCCCTGGGACTGTTAGACATGTAAAATGACTGATATTCCCCTGGGACTGTTAGACATGTAAAATGACTGATATTCCCTGGGACTGTTAGACATGTAAAATGACTGATATTCCCTGGGACTGTTAGACATGTAAAATGACTGATATTCCCCTGGGGCTGTTAGACATGTAAAATGACTGATATTCCCTGGGACTGTTAGACATGTAAAATGACTGATATTCCCCGGGGGCTGTTAGACATGTAAAATGACTGATATTCCCCTGGGACTGTTAGACATGTGAAATGACTGATATTCCCCTGGGACTGTTAGACATGTATAATGACTGATATTCCCCTGGGACTGTTAGACATGTAAAATGACTGATATTCCCTGGGACTGTTAGACATGTAAAATGACTGATATTCCCCTGGGACTGTTAGACATGTAAAATGACTGATATTCCCTGGGGCTGTTAGACATGTAAAATGACTGATATTCCCCTGGGGCTGTTAGACATGTATAATGACTGATATTCCCCTGGGGCTGTTAGACATGTAAAATGACTGATATTCCCCTGGGACTGTTAGGCATGTAAAATGACTGATATTCCCCTGGGGCTGTTAGACATGTAAAATGACTGATATTCCCCTGGGACTGTTAGACATGTAAAATGACTGATATTCCCCTGGGACTGTTAGACATGTGAAATGACTGATATTCCCCTGGGACTGTTAGACATGTATAATGACTGATATTCCCCTGGGACTGTTAGACATGTAAAATGACTGATATTCCCTGGGATTGTTAGACATGTAAAATGGCTGATATTCCCTGGGACTGTTAGACATGTATAATGACTGATATTCCCCTGGGACTGTTAGACATGTAAAATGGCTGATATTCCCCTGGGGCTGTTAGACATGTAAAATGGCTGATATTCCCCTGGGGCTGTTAGACATGTAAAATGACTGATATTCCCCTGGGACTGTTAGGCATGTAAAATGACTGATATTCCCCTGGGGCTGTTAGACATGTAAAATGACTGATATTCCCCTGGGACTGTTAGACATGTATAATGACTGATATTCCCCTGGGACTGTTAGACATGTAAAATGACTGATATTCCCTGGGACTGTTAGACATGTAAAATGGCTGATATTCCCTGGGACTGTTAGACATGTATAATGACTGATATTCCCCTGGGACTGTTAGACATGTAAAATGACTGATATTCCCCTGGGACTGTTAGACATGTATAATGACTGATATTCCCCTGGGGCTGTTAGACATGTAAAATGACTGATATTCCCTGGGGCTGTTAGACATGTAAAATGACTGATATTCCCCTGGGGCTGTTAGACATGTAAAATGACTGATATTCCCTGGGACTGTTAGACATGTAAAATGACTGATATTCCCTGGGACTGTTAGACATGTAAAATGACTGATATTCCCTGGGACTGTTAGACATGTAAAATGACTGATATTCCCTGGGACTGTTAGACATGTATAATGACTGATATTCCCCTGGGACTGTTAGACATGTATAATGACTGATATTCCCCTGGGACTGTTAGACATGTAAAATGACTGATATTCCCCTGGGACTGTTAGACATGTAAAATGACTGATATTCCCCTGGGACTGTTAGACATGTAAAATGACTGATATTCCCCTGGGACTGTTAGACATGTAAAATGACTGATATTCCCCTGGGACTGTTAGACATGTAAAATGACTGATATTCCCCTGGGACTGTTAGACATGTAAAATGACTGATATTCCCCTGGGACTGTTAGACATGTAAAATGACTGATATTCCCTGGGACTGTTAGACATGTAAAATGACTGATATTCCCCTGGGGCTGTTAGACATGTAAAATGACTGATATTCCCCCTGGGACTGTTAGACATGTAAAATGACTGATATTCCCCTGGGACTGTTAGACATGTAAAATGACTGATATTCCCCTGGGGCTGTTAGACATGTATAATGACTGATATTCCCCTGGGGCTGTTAGACATGTATAATGACTGATATTCCCCTGGGACTGTTAGACATGTAAAATGACTGATATTCCCCTGGGACTGTTAGACATGTAAAATGACTGATATTCCCCTGGGACTGTTAGACATGTAAAATGACTGATATTCCCCCTGGGACTGTTAGACATGTAAAATGACTGATATTCCCCCTGGGACTGTTAGACATGTAAAATGACTGATATTCCCCCTGGGACTGTTAGACATGTAAAATGACTGATATTCCCCTGGGGCTGTTAGACATGTAAAATGACTGATATTCCCCTGGGGCTGTTAGACATGTAAAATGACTGATATTCCCCTGGGACTGTTAGACATGTAAAATGACTGATATTCCCCTGGGACTGTTAGACATGTAAAATGACTGATATTCCCTGGGACTGTTAGACATGTAAAATGACTGATATTCCCTGGGGCTGTTAGGCATGTAAAATGACTGATATTCCCCTGGGACTGTTAGACATGTAAAATGACTGATATTCCCCTGGGACTGTTAGACATGTAAAATGACTGATATTCCCCTGGGACTGTTAGACATGTAAAATGACTGATATTCCCCTGGGACTGTTAGACATGTAAAATGACTGATATTCCCCTGGGACTGTTAGACATGTAAAATGACTGATATCCCCTGGGACTGTTAGACATGTAAAATGAATGATATTCCCCTGGGACTGTTAGACATGTAAAATGACTGATATTCCCCTGGGACTGTTAGACATGTAAAATGACTGATATTCCCCCTGGGACTGTTAGACATGTAAAATGACTGATATTCCCCCTGGGACTGTTAGACATGTAAAATGACTGATATTCCCCTGGGACTGTTAGACATGTAAAATGACTGATATTCCCCTGGGGCTGTTAGACATGTAAAATGACTGATATTCCCTGGGACTGTTAGACATGTAAAATGACTGATATTCCCCTGGGACTGTTAGAGATGTAAAATGACTGATATTCCCCGGGGGCTGTTAGACATGTAAAATGACTGATATTCCCTGGGACTGTTAGACATGTAAAATGACTGATATTCCCCGGGGGCTGTTAGACATGTAAAATGACTGATATTTCCCTGGGACTGTTAGACATGTAAAATGACTGATATTCCCCTGGGACTGTTAGACATGTAAAATGACTGATATTCCCCTGGGGCTGTTAGACATGTATAATGACTGATATTCCCCTGGGGCTGTTAGACATGTAAAATGACTGATATTCCCCTGGGGCTGTTAGACATGTAAAATGACTGATATTCCCCTGGGACTGTTAGACATGTAAAATGACTGATATTCCCTGGGGCTGTTAGACATGTAAAATGACTGATATTCCCCTGGGACTGTTAGACATGTATAATGACTGATATTCCCCTGGGACTGTTAGACATGTAAAATGACTGATATTCCCTGGGACTGTTAGACATGTAAAATGACTGATATTCCCTGGGACTGTTAGACATGTATAATGACTGATATTCCCCTGGGACTGTTAGACATGTAAAATGGCTGATATTCCCCTGGGGCTGTTAGACATGTAAAATGACTGATATTCCCCTGGGACTGTTAGACATGTATAATGACTGATATTCCCCTGGGGCTGTTAGACATGTAAAATGACTGATATTCCCTGGGGCTGTTAGACATGTAAAATGACTGATATTCCCCTGGGGCTGTTAGACATGTAAAATGACTGATATTCCCTGGGACTGTTAGACATGTAAAATGACTGATATTCCCTGGGGCTGTTAGACATGTAAAATGACTGATATTCCCCTGGGGCTGTTAGACATGTAAAATGACTGATATTCCCCTGGGACTGTTAGACATGTAAAATGACTGATATTCCCCTGGGACTGTTAGACATGTAAAATGACTGATATTCCCCTGGGGCTGTTAGACATGTAAAATGACTGATATTCCCCTGGGACTGTTAGACATGTAAAATGACTGATATTCCCCTGGGGCTGTTAGACATGTAAAATGACTGATATTCCCCTGGGACTGTTAGACATGTAAAATGACTGATATTCCCCTGGGGCTGTTAGACATGTAAAATGACTGATATTCCCTGGGACTGTTAGACATGTAAAATGACTGATATTCCCCTGGGACTGTTAGACATGTAAAATGACTGATATTCCCTGGGACTGTTAGACATGTAAAATGACTGATATTCCCCTGGGACTGTTAGACATGTAAAATGACTGATATTCCCCTGGGACTGTTAGACATGTAAAATGACTGATATTCCCCTGGGGCTGTTAGACATGTAAAATGACTGATATTCCCCTGGGGCTGTTAGACATGTAAAATGACTGATATTCCCCTGGGGCTGTTAGACATGTAAAATGACTGATATTCCACTGGGGCTGTTAGACATGTATAATGACTGATATTCCCCTGGGGCTGTTAGACATGTAAAATGACTGATATTCCCCTGGGGCTGTTAGACATGTAAAATGACTGATATTCCCCTGGGACTGTTAGACATGTAAAATGACTGATATTCCCCTGGGACTGTTAGACATGTAAAATGACTGATATTCCCCTGGGGCTGTTAGACATGTAAAATGACTGATATCCCCCTGGGGCTGTTAGACATGTAAAATGACTGATATCCCCCTGGGGCTGTTAGACATGTATAATAACTGATATTCCCTGGGACTGTTAGACATGTAAAATGACTGATATTCCCCCTGGGACTGTTAGACATGTAAAATGACTGATATTCCCCCTGGGACTGTTAGACATGTAAAATGACTGATATCCCCTGGGACTGTTAGACATGTAAAATGACTGATATTCCCCTGGGGCTGTTAGACATGTATAATGACTGATATTCCCCTGGGACTGTTAGACATGTAAAATGACTGATATTCCCTGGGGCTGTTAGACATGTAAAATGACTGATATTCCCCTGGGACTGTTAGACATGTAAAATGACTGATATTCCCCTGGGACTGTTAGACATGTAAAATGACTGATATTCCCCTGGGACTGTTAGACATGTAAAATGACTGATATTCCCCTGGGGCTGTTAGACATGTAAAATGACTGATATTCCCCTGGGGCTGTTAGACATGTAAAATGACTGATATTCCCCTGGGGCTGTTAGACATGTAAAATGACTGATATTCCCCTGGGACTGTTAGACATGTAAAATGACTGATATTCCCCTGGGACTGTTAGACATGTAAAATGACTGATATTCCCTGGGACTGTTAGACATGTAAAATGACTGATATTCCCTGGGACTGTTAGGCATGTAAAATGACTGATATCCCCTGGGACTGTTAGGCATGTAAAATGACTGATATCCCCTGGGACTGTTAGACATGTAAAATGACTGATATCCCCTGGGACTGTTAGACATGTAAAATGACTGATATTCCCTGGGACTGTTAGACATGTAAAATGACTGATATTCCCCTGGGGCTGTTAGACATGTAAAATGACTGATATTCCCCTGGGACTGTTAGACATGTAAAATGACTGATATTCCCTGGGACTGTTAGACATGTAAAATGACTGATATTCCCCTGGGACTGTTAGACATGTAAAATGACTGATATTCCCCTGGGGCTGTTAGACATGTAAAATGACTGATATTCCCCTGGGACTGTTAGACATGTAAAATGACTGATATTCCCCTGGGGGCTGTTAGACATGTAAAATGACTGATATTCCCCTGGGGGCTGTTAGACATGTAAAATGACTGATATTCCCTTGGGACTGTTAGACATGTAAAATGACTGATATTCCCCTGGGACTGTTAGACATGTAAAATGACTGATATTCCCCTGGGACTGTTAGACATGTAAAATGACTGATATTCCCCTGGGACTGTTAGACATGTAAAATGACTGATATTCCCCTGGGACTGTTAGACATGTAAAATGACTGATATTCCCCTGGGACTGTTAGACATGTAAAATGACTGATATTCCCCTGGGACTGTTAGACATGTAAAATGACTGATATTCCCCTGGGGGCTGTTAGACATGTAAAATGACTGATATTCCCCTGGGGGCTGTTAGACATGTAAAATGACTGATATTCCCCTGGGACTGTTAGACATGTAAAATGACTGATATTCCCCTGGGACTGTTAGACATGTAAAATGACTGATATTCCCCTGGGACTGTTAGACATGTAAAATGACTGATATTCCCCTGGGACTGTTAGACATGTAAAATGACTGATATTCCCCTGGGACTGTTAGACATGTAAAATGACTGATATTCCCCTGGGACTGTTAGACATGTAAAATGACTGATATTCCCCTGGGACTGTTAGACATGTAAAATGACTGATATTCCCTGGGGGCTGTTAGACATGTAAAATGACTGATATTCCCCTGGGACTGTTAGACATGTAAAATGACTGATATTCCCCTGGGGCTGTTAGACATGTATAATGACTGATATTCCCCTGGGGCTGTTAGACATGTATAATGACTGATATTCCCCTGGGGCTGTTAGACATATATAATGACTGATATTCCCCTGGGACTGTTAGACATGTAAAATGACTGATATTCCCCTGGGACTGTTAGACATGTAAAATGACTGATATTCCCCTGGGACTGTTAGACATGTAAAATGACTGATATTCCCCTGGGACTGTTAGACATGTAAAATGACTGATATTCCCCTGGGACTGTTAGACATGTAAAATGACTGATATTCCCCTGGGACTGTTAGACATGTAAAATGACTGATATTCCCCTGGGACTGTTAGACATGTAAAATGACTGATATTCCCCTGGGGCTGTTAGACATGTATAATGACTGATATTCCCCTGGGGCTGTTAGACATGTATAATGACTGATATTCCCCTGGGGCTGTTAGACATATATAATGACTGATATTCCCCTGGGACTGTTAGACATGTAAAATGACTGATATTCCCCTGGGACTGTTAGACATGTATAATGACTGATATTCCCTGGGACTGTTAGACATGTAAAATGACTGATATTCCCCTGGGACTGTTAGACATGTAAAATGACTGATATTCCCCTGGGACTGTTAGACATGTAAAATGACTGATATTCCCCCTGGGACTGTTAGACATGTAAAATGACTGATATTCTCCCTGGGACTGTTAGACATGTAAAATGACTGATATTCCCCTGGGGCTGTTAGACATGTAAAATGACTGATATTCCCCTGGGACTGTTAGACATGTAAAATGACTGATATTCCCCTGGGACTGTTAGACATGTATAATGACTGATATTCCCTGGGACTGTTAGACATGTAAAATGACTGATATTCCCCTGGGACTGTTAGACATGTAAAATGGCTGATATTCCCTGGGACTGTTAGACATGTAAAATGACTGATATTCCCTGGGACTGTTAGACATGTAAAATGACTGATATTCCCTGGGACTGTTAGACATGTAAAATGACTGATATCCCCTGGGGCTGTTAGGCGTGTAAAATGACTGATATTCCCCTGGGACTGTTAGACATGTAAAATGACTGATATTCCCCTGGGACTGTTAGACATGTAAAATGACTGATATTCCCTGGGACTGTTAGACATGTAAAATGACTGATATTCCCCTGGGGGCTGTTAGACATGTAAAATGACTGATATTCCCTGGGGCTGTTAGACATGTAAAATGACTGATATTCCCTGGGACTGTTAGACATGTAAAATGACTGATATTCCCTGGGGCTGTTAGACATGTATAATGACTGATATTCCCCTGGGGCTGTTAGACATGTATAATGACTGATATTCCCCTGGGACTGTTAGACATGTAAAATGACTGATATTCCCCTGGGACTGTTAGACATGTAAAATGACTGATATTCCCTGGGACTGTTAGACATGTAAAATGACTGATATTCCCTGGGACTGTTAGACATGTAAAATGACTGATATTCCCCTGGGACTGTTAGACATGTAAAATGACTGATATTCCCCTGGGACTGTTAACATGTAAAATGACTGATATTCCCCTGGGACTGTTAGACATGTAAAATGACTGATATTCCCCTGGGACTGTTAGACATGTAAAATGACTGATATTCCCCTGGGACTGTTAGACATGTAAAATGACTGATATTCCCCTGGGACTGTTAACATGTAAAATGACTGATATTCCCTGGGACTGTTAGACATGTAAAATGACTGATATTCCCCTGGGACTGTTAACATGTAAAATGACTGATATTCCCTGGGACTGTTAGACATGTAAAATGACTGATATTCCCTGGGGCTGTTAGGCATGTAAAATGACTGATATTCCCTGGGGCTGTTAGGCGTGCAAAATGACTTGCAGATCAATGACTGTCAACACTGATACAAACCTAGTTTGACACTGAAGAAGACGCATCAGTTGTCACAAAATATGAGGTATTTTAGGAAGGTAGAAGTAAAGTAATACGAGCAACAGCAACAACAAACAAAAATTGACATCTGCAATTCGTAATGTCCGATTGAGCCGACATATACGGATTGAATCTAGGGCAAAAATGTAACGCCCTGTTAAGTGGAGTGTTACTTACCATGTCATAGCCAAGAACTGTAGAATGCAGAAGATTATGGCCAATCCCTTCTTTCCCCACTACAGAGACAGAGAGAACGTCACGTCTATTCTCAGACAACGGTGTTGTAAATTTGTTATAGTGCATTAGGCCAGTGTTCCCCCCCACTCAGTCCTGGGGTTCCCAAGGAGTGCACATTTTGCATTTTGGTTTTAGCCATAGTACTACACAGATGATTTAAATAATCAACTCATCGTCAAGCTTTAATTTACAAGCATTTCGCTACACTCGCATTAACATCTGCTAACCACGTGTGTATGTGACAAATACAATTTGATTTGAATCAGCTGTGTAGTGCCACGACAAAAAAACAAACTAAATTCTGCACCCCAGTTGGGGACCCCAAAACGGAGTTTAGGGAAACGCTGCCATAGGGTCACGACGTAGGCTACTAAACTGTTTCAGAGGCGTTCAGATACTTACCCAGAAAACTGCACAAAGCGTCAAAATGAGACAGAGCTGGAGGCAGAAAGAGAAAAACTAAAATTAACAACAACTTTAAAAATATGGATTAAATTAATGAATTATCTGATTCATCTTCAGTGGAGGGATTTACTTCAGATTACCACTCAGCTTTGTGCCCTAAAGGCAGATCAACTTTAAAGATGGAATCCGCATTAGTGAAAACAACGCCACTGTTCCCCCCCCCCCCCCCCCAGCGTCTTTGTTATTGTTTTGTTGATGAAAACAGAGGAGAGGAGCATCTGGCAGCATGGTCCAAATATTTTCTGCTGTCCTATCGAGCGTGCAACACTGTTCGTTGTATCGCCGTCGTTGTATCTCAAAAAAACGGACGTGGCACTTTCACCAATTAAAAGGATTCCCGCTTTGAAGTTGTAGTATTTAGTCGCGGAAAGAACTAACGTCAGGCCTAAACTAACGTCAGGCCTAAACTAACGTCAGGCCTAAACTAACGTCAGGCCTAAACTAACGTCAGGCCTAAACTAACGGCTGACCTAAACTAACGGCTGACCTAAACTAACGGCCTAAATCCACCAACAGTTTAAGAGCAGAAGTATCATGCACCACTGAAAGAAAACTGTCTTAAGGAGAGAACTGATGAATCCATTAAGACCTACATAACAGAATGATAAAAAATAAAAAAAAGATGTGTATATATAATGTAATATTTAACAGCCATTTTTTTTTTGTCATTTAAAATAATGTTTATCAATTATCATTTTTGACAAATATAGACTAATTTAGAAATGCCTAGGGCTTAGCAACATCTATCCAGCCACATCCCTCGGTTACGGGATTACTTGCAACGATTGTGATATATGTGGTTGTTTAAAACTTACATTAGTTGACTAGGACATTACACTTGTGTGTTATGTATTTTTACAATGTCAAATAAACTCGTTTACAATACATAGAGTACAGTAGCTAGTTACCAGCACAACACAGGTGGCTATCAGTCTGGTGGGTTCAAACATTCTCTTCAGCTGTTTCAGAGGTCCCATCAGGAAACAGGTGCTGCAGACACATGCAGGAAAACACAACAGTTAAAAAAATGGTAGGAAATAAATGTCACATGGATTTGAATTTCTATGATTTATTATGTTGGAAAGACTACATATTGTTCAAAACAGCCCAGAGAAATGAAAACGTTTTGTTGTTGTTGCTGATATTACAATTGATAGATGAGAAGACCTTGACATGGATTCAACACAACACTAAAAAAAACAGACAAGCAAAAAATAATGCATTCTAATTTCAAATGTTAATAGATTTTCTGTGGCTGGCATTATAATAAGCCATGTATACTGAACAAAATCTAAAAACGCAACATCTTCAACGATACTGAGTTACAGCTCATATAAGGAAATCAGTCAATTGAAATAAATTCATTAGGCCCGAATCTATGGATTTCACATGACTGGGTAGGGGCACAGACATGGGTGGGCCTGGGAGGACATAGGCCCAGCCCCTGGGGAGCCAGGCCCAGCCGCTGGGGAGCCAGGCCCAGCCGCTGGGGAGCCAGGCCCAGCCGCTGGGGAGCCAGGCCCAGCCGCTGGGGAGCCAGGCCCAGCCGCTGGGGAGCCAGGCCCAGCCGCTGGGGAGCCAGGCCCAGCCACTGGGGAGCCAGGCCCAGCCAATTAAAAGGCTTTATTATAGACAGAAATTCTCCTCACTTTCATCAGCTGTCTGGTCTCAGACGATCCCCGAGGTAAAGAAGCCGGTGGTGACTGGGCTTTCTCTGTACTGGGATCAGTTTATACACTGGCCACCGCCACACTGTCTCTTTACAGTCTTTATGGACTCTTTTCTAGGTCAGGAGACTAACGTTTATCTCATAATGCTACATCATCACTAACAGCTACACAAAGTATAGAGAGAGAGAGAAGAGAGGAGAGAGAGAGAGGAGAGAGAGAGAGGAGAGAGAGAGAGGAGAGAGAGAGAGGAGAGAGAGAGAGGAGAGAGAGAGAGGAGAGAGAGATGGGCATTCCTGTGCCGTTTTATTAAGTTTCAGGAAAATACGATTCACTGGCGCATTTTGTTCATGTCTTATGATTAACTTGAACAAATTAATGAATTTTCTAATGAGTTAAACACATTTTAGAATTACGTTTTAATGTCTGGATTCCGTGATTCTGTCCGCAACACAGATCTTAGAGAGCCCTGCTGGTAGGCCTAGGATATTTATATACACTCACACACAGTACCAGTCAAAAGTTTACACCTAAAACCTACTCATTCAAGGGTTTTTCTTTATTTTTACATTTTCTACATTGTAGAATAATAGTGAAGACATCAAAACTATGAAATAACACATATGGAATCATGTAGTAAAAAAAAAGAGTTAACAAATAAAAATAAAAAGCAAAAGTAGCCACCCTTTGCTTTGATGACAGCTTTGCACACTCTTGGTATTCTCTCAACCAGCTTCATGAGGTAGTCACCTGGAATGCATTCCAATTAACAGGTGTGCCTTTTTTTAAAGTTAATTTGTGGAACTTCTTTCCTTCTCAATGCTTTTGAGCCAATCAATTGTGTTGTGACAAGGTAGGGAGGGTATACAGAAGATAGCCCTATTTGGTAAAAGACCAAGTCCATATCATGGCAAGAACAGCTCAAATAAGCAAAGAGAAAGAAGAGTCCATCTTTACTTTAAGGACATGAAGGTCAGTCCCTGCGGACAAGTTCAAGAACTTTGAAAGTTTCTTCAAGTGCAGTCACAAAACAAAAAATCAAGCACTATGATGAAACTGGCTCTCATGAGGACCGCCACAGGAAAGGAAGACGCAGAGATACCTCTGCTGCAGAGGATAAGTTCACTAGAGTTACCAGCCTCAGAAATCAGCAATTAACTGCACCTCCAGATTGCAGCCCAAATAAATGCTTCACAGAGTTCAAGTAACAGACATCTCAACGTCAACTGTTCAGAGGAAACTGCGTGAATCAGGCCTTCATGGTCGAATTGCTGCAAAGAAACCACTACTAAAGGACACCAATAAGAAAAAGAGACTTCCTTAGGCCAAGATACACGAGCAATGGACATTAGACCAGTGGAAATCTGTCCTTTTGGTCTGATGAGTCCAAATGTGAGATTTTTGGTTCCAACAGCCGTGTCTTTGTGAGACGCAGAGTAGGTGAACAGATGATCTCCGCATGTGTGGTTGTACCGTGAAGCATGGAGGAGGAGGTGTGATGTGTGGGGGTGCTTTGCTGGTGACACTGTCAGTGATTTATTTAGAATTCAAGGCATACTTAACCAGCATGGCTACCACAGCGTTGTGCAGTGACACGCCATTCCATATGGTTTGCGCTTAGTTGGACTATAATTTATTCAACTCATTCAATTCAAACTCAGTGCCTCTTTGCTTGACATCATGGGAAAATCAAAAGAAATCAGCCAAGACCAGAGAAAATAAATCGTAGACCTCCACAAGTCTGGTTCATCCTTGGGAGCAATTTCCAAACGCCTGAAGGTACCACGTTCATCTTTACAAACAATAGTATGCAAGTATAAATACCATGGGACCACGCAGCCGTCATACCGCTCAGGAAGGAGACGCATTCTGTCTCCTAGAGATGAATGTGCGAAAAGTGCAAATCAATCCCAGAACAACAGAAAAGGACACTGTGAAGATGCTGGAGGAAACGGGTACAAAAGTATCTATATCCACAGTAAAACGAGTCCTATATCGACATAACCTGAAAGGCCGCTCAGCAAGGAAGAAACCACTGCTCCAAAACCGCCATAAAAAAGCCAGACTACGGTTTGCAACTGCACATGGGGACGAAGACTGTACTTTAGGAGAAATGTCCTCTGGTCTGATGAAACAAAAATAGAACTGTTTGGCCATAATGACCATCGTTATGTTTGGAGGCAAAAGGGGGAGGCTTGCAAGCCGAAGAACACCATCCCAACCGTGAAGCACGGGAGTGGCAGCATCATGTTGTGGGGTGCTTTGCTGCAGGAGGGGCTGGTACACTTCACAAAATAGATGGCATCATGAGGGAGGGAAATTATGTGGATATATTAAAGCAACATCTCAAGACAGGAAGTTAAAGCTTGGTTGCAAATGGGTCTTCCAAATGGACAATGACCCCAAGCATACTTCCAAAGTTGTGGCAAAATGGCTTAAGGACAACAAAGTCAAGGTATTGGAGAGGCCATCACAAAGCCCTGACCTCAATCCCATAGAAAATGTGTGGGCAGAACTGAAAAAGCGTGTGCGAGCAAGGAGGCCTACAAACCTGACTCAGTTACACCAGCTCTGTCAGGAGGAATGGGCCAAAATTCACTCAACTTATTGTGGGAAGCTTGTGTAAGTCTACCTGAAACGTTTGACCAAGTTAAACAATTTAAAGGCAATGCTACCAAATACTAATTGAGTGTATGTAAAAGTCTGACCCACTGGGAATGTGACGAAAGAAATAAAAGCTGAAATAAATAAATTCTCTCTACTATTATTCTGACATTTCACATTCTTAAAATAAAGTGGTGATCCTAACTGACCTAAGACAGGGAATTTCTACTAGGATTAAATGTCAGGAATATTGAAAAACTGAGTTTAAATGTAATTGGCTATGGTGAATGTAAACTTCAGACTTCAACTGTATGCATGTATGTATTAGGGACCTGCTGGTGTGCCTTGGGTATATATTATGCAACATAAGACGCATGGTTACTCATACACCTGCCCACCTGAATATACGCCTCATATTAAAATATGACGGTGTGAGCACTTCAAGTTACTGTGTGGACAAAAGCCCTCATCTGCTTTACAAATGGCAGACTATTCCCTACATTGTGTACAATGGGCCCTAGTCAAAAGCAGTGCACTACATAGGGAGCCATTTGGGGAAAAATGTCCAGTGTAAACATGACACTACTGTTTGTGGTTCAGAACAGTAACCAGAAGTGAGGACACACTGAACCCGTTTCTTTCACAGTGTTGTCGCTGTGGAAACACACAAGATGACAGAAGACACTTGAAAACAAAGAGATGTCACAGTTCACCGTCCGGTAGGAAAATGATACCGTGTCAAAAGAAAGCCACACGATGACGCGACACCTGTCTGTGATAACCAATCAAATTAATTTCAGCAAACGGAAGCACAGTGGCATGGAAACAATCCCAAATAAGGGAGAAAAAAATAAAACTTAGAGAGAGGGACCAGGCAAGAAGTGTTGGTCCCATGTTTCATGAGTTGAATCACAAAAAGCTATTTCTCTCAACTTTTGAGCACAAATTTGTTTACATCCCTGTTTTGTGAGCATTTCTCCTTTGCCAAGACACTTCCAGCCACCTGACAAGTGTGGCATATCAATAAGCTGATTAAACAACATGATCATTACACAGGTTCACCTTGTGCTGGGGGACAATAAAAGGGCATTCTAAAATGTGCAGTTTTGTCACAACACAATACCACGGATGTCTCAAGTTGAGGGGGCGTGCAATTGGCTGACTGCAGGAATGTCCCCCAGAGTTGTTGCCAGATCATTTAATGTTCATTTATCTACAACAAGCTGCCTCCAATTTTGTTTTTTGAAAAAATACATCTAAATAAATAAATATAATAAAAAAAAAAAATTGGGCAGTATGTCTAACCGGCCTCACAACCGCAGACCACAGGTAACCGTGCCAGCCCACGACCCCCACATCCGGGTTCTACACCTGCGGCATCGTCTGTGGTGGGGTGGAGGGGTGCTGAGGAATATTTCTGTCTGTAATAAAGCCCTTTTGTGAGGAAAAACTCATTCTGATTGGCTGGGCCTGGCTCCCCAGTGCGTGTGCCTGGCTGCCAAGTGGGTTGGCCTATGCCCTCTAAGGCCCACCCACGGCTGCACCCCTGACAGTCATGTAAAATCCATAGATTAGGGCCTAAAACTTAAAGAGAGAGTGAGTGTACCTCATGATAAGATGTAGACCACACTATCTACCAAGACTATCTATATTTTTCGTAGCCGTCCATTTACCACCACAAACCCATGCTGGCACTGAGACCACACTGAACCAGCTGTATAAGGCCATTAGCAAACAAGAGAATGCTCATCCAGAAAAGGCGCTCCTAGTGGCCGGGGACTTTAATGCAGGCAAACTTAAATCCGTTTTACCTCATTTCTACCAGCATGTTAAATGTGCAACCAGAGGAAAAAACCTCTAGCCTTACTCCACACACAGAGACGTGTACAAAGCTCTCCTTCCATTTGGCAAATCTGACCATAATTCTATCCTACTGATTCCTGATTACAAGTAAAAACTAAAGCAGGAAGTACCAGTGACTCGCTCAATCAGGAAGTGGTCAGATGACGCGGAAGCTACGCTACAGGACTGTTTTGCTAGCACAGACTGGAATGTGTTCCGGGATTCATCCAATGGCATTGAGAAGTATCCCACTTCAGTCACCGGTTTCATCAATAAGTGCGTCGACGACGTCGTCCCCACAGTGGCCGTACGTACATATCCCAACCAGAAGCCATTGATTATAGGCAACATCAACACCGAGCTAAAGGCTAGAGCTGCCGCTTTTAAGGAGCGGAACACTAATCCGGACGCTTATAAGAAATCCCGCTATGCCCTCAGACAAACAGGAAAGTGTCAATACAGGACTAAGACGGTATCCTACTACACCAGCTCTGACGCTCGTCGAATGTGGTAGGGCTTGCAAACTATTACGGACTACAAAAGGAAACCCAGCCGCGAGCTGCCCAGTCAAGTGAGCCTACCAGACAGGCTAAAGGCCTTTTATGCTCGCTTCGAGGCAAGCAACACTGAAGCATGCAGCTGACATTTTCAACCTCTCCCTGACCGAGTCTGTAATAACTACATGTTTCAAGCAGACCACCATAGTCCCTGTGCCCAAAAAAGTGACGGTAACCTGCCTAAATGATTACCGCCCTGTAGCTCTCATGTCAGTAGCCATGAAGTGCTTTGAAAGGCTGGTCATGGCTCACATCAACACCATCATCCTGGAAACCCTAGAACCACTCCAATTCGCATACCGCCCCAACAGATGACGCATTCTCAATTGCACCACACACTGCCTTTTCTCACCTGAACAAAAGGAACACCTATGTGAGAATGCTGTTCAGGATTGTAAGTTGGTGGTTGAAGATATCCCTCTAGTGGTGCGGGGGCTGTGCTTTGGCAAAGTGGGTGGGGTTATATCCTTCCTGTTTGGCCCTGTCCGGGGGTATCATCGGATGGGGCCACAGTGTCTCCTGACCCCTCCTGTCTCAGCCTCCAGTATTTATGCTGCAGTAGTTTATGTGTCGGGGGGCTAGGGTCAGTTGGTTATATCTGGAGTACTTCTCCTGTCTTATCCAGTGTCCTGTGTGAATTTAAGTATGCTCTCTCTAATTCTCTCCTTCTTTCTCTCTCTCGGAGAACCTGAGCCCTAGGACCATACGTCAGGACTACCGGGCATGATGACTCCTTGCTGTCCCCAGTCCACCTGGCCTTGCTGCTGTTCCAGTTTCAACTGTTCTGCCTGCGGTTATGGAACCCCTACCTGTCCCAGACCTGCTGCTTTCAACTCTTAATGATCGGTTATGAAAAGCCAACTGACATTTATTCCTGATTATTATTTGACCATGCTTGTCATTTATGAACATTTTGAAAATCTTGGCTCTCTCTAATTCTCTCCTTCTCTCTCTCTCTCTCTCGGAGGACCTGAGCCCAAGGACCATACGTCAGGACTACCGGGCATGATGACTCCTTGCTGTCCCCAGTCCACCTGGCCTTGCTGCTATTCCAGTTTCAACTGTTCTGCCTGCGGTTATGGAACCCCTACCTGTCCCAGACCTGCTGTTTTCAACTCTTAATGATCGGCTATGAAAAGCCAACTGACATTTATTCCTGATTATTATTTAACCATGCTTGTCACTTATGAACATTTTGAACATCTTGGCCATGTTCTGTTATAATCTCCACCCGGCACAGCCAGAAGAGGACTGGCCACCCCTCATAGCCTGGTTCCTCTCTAGGTTTCTTCCTAGGTTTTGGCCTTTCTAGGGAATTTTTCCTAGCCACCGTGCTTCTACACCTGCATTGCTTGCTGTTTGGGGTTTTAGGCTGGGTTTCTGTACAGCACTTCGAGATATTAGCTGATGTACGAAGGGCTATATAAAATAAACTTGATTTGATTTGATTCATTGACTACAGCTCAGCGATCAACACCATAGCGCCCACATAGCTCATCACTAAGCTAAGGACCCTGGGACTAAACACCTCCCTCTGCAACTGGATCCTGGACTTCCTGATGGGCCACCCCCAGGTGTTAAGGGTAGGCAACAACACATCTATCACGCTAATCCTCAACATGGGGGCCCCTCAGGGGTGCATGCTTAGTCCCCTCCTGTACTCCCTGTTCACCCACGACTGCGTGGCCGAACACGACTCCCAACACAATCATTAAGTTTGCTGACAACACAACGGTGGTAGGCCTGATCACCGACAACGATGAGACAGCCTATAGGGAGGAGGTCAGAGACCTGGCAGTGTGGTGCCAGGACAACAACCTCTCCCTCAACGTGATCAAGACAAAGGAGATGATCGGGAACTACAGGAAAAGGAGGACCGAGCACGCCCCCATTCTCATCGACAGGGCTGCAGTGGAGCAGGTTGAGAGCTTCAAGTTCCTTGGTGTCCACATCACCAACAAACTATCATGGTCCAAACACACCAAGACAGTTGTGAAGAGGGCACGACAACACCTCCCCCCCCCCCCCCTCAGGAGACTGACAGATCTTTAAAAAGTTCTACAGTTGCACCATCGAGAGCATCCTGACCGGTTGCATCACCGCCTGGTATGGCAACTGCTCGGCATCCAACCGTAAGGTGTGTAGTGCGTACGGCCCAGTACATAACTGGGGCCAAGCTTCCTGCCATCCAGGACCAGGCGGTGTCAGAGGAAGGCCCCCAAAAATTGTCAGACTCCAGTCACCCAAGTCATAGACTGTTCTCTCTGCTAGGATACGGCATGTGGTACCGGAGCGCCAAGTCTAGAACCAACTAGGCAAGTCAATCAAGAACAAATTCTTATTTGACGAAACCCGGACGACGCTGGGCCAATTGTGCGCCGCCCTATTGGACTCCCAATCACAGCCGGATGTGATTCAGCCTGGATTCGAACCAGGGACTGCAGTGACTCCTCTTGCACTGAGATGCAGTGTCTTATTTAACACCATAGTACCCTCCAAACTCGTCATCAAGCTCGAGACCCTGGGTCTCGACCCCGCCCTGTGCAACTGGGTCCTGGACTTCCTGACGGGCCGCCCCCAGGTGGTGAGGGTAGGTAACAACATCTCCACCCCGCTGATCCTCAACACTGGGGCCCCACAAGGGTGCGTTCTGAGCCCTCTCCTGTACTACCTGTTCACCCACGACTGCGTGGCCATGCACGCCTCCAACTCAATCATCAAGTTTGCGGATGACACTACAGTGGTAGGCTTGATTACCAACAACGACGAGACGGCCTACAGGGAGGAGGTGAGGGCCCTCGGAGTGTGGTGTCAGGAAAATAACCTCACACTCAACGTCAACAAAACAAAGGAGATGATTGTGGACTTCAGGAAACAGCAGAGGGAGCACCCCCCTATCCACATCGACGGGTCAGTAGTGGAGAAGGTGGAAAGTTCCTCGGTGTACACATCACGGACAAACTGAATTGGTCCACCCACACAGACAGCGTTGTGAAGAAGGCGCAGCAGCGCCTCTTCAACCTCAGGAGGCTGAAGAAATTCGGCTTGTCACCAAAAGCACTCACAAACTTCTACAGATGCACAATCGAGAGCATCCTGTCGGGCTGTATCACCGCCTGGTACGGCAACTGCTCCGCCCACAACCGTAAGGCTCTCCAGAGGGTAGTGAGGTCTGCACAACGCATCACTGGGGGCAAACTACCTGCCCTCCAGGACACCTACACCACCCGATGTCACAGGAAGGCCATAAAGATCATCAAGGACAACAACCACCCGAGCCACTGCCTGTTCACCCCGCTATCATCCAGAAGGCGAGGTCAGTACAGGTGCATCAAAGCAGGGACCGAGAGACTGAAAAACAGCTTCTATCTCAAGGCCTTCAGACTGTTAAACAGCCACCACTAATATTTAGCGGCCGCTGCCAACATACTGACTCAACTCCAGCCACTTTAATAATGGGAATTGATGGAAATTATGTAAAAATGTACCACTAGCAACTTTAAACAATGCCACTTAATATAATGTTTACATACCCTACATTACTCATCTCATATGTATATGTATATACTGTACTCTATATCATCTACTGCATCTTGCCATCTTTATGTAATACATGTATCAGTAGCCACTTTAAACTATGCCACTTAATATAATGTTTACATACCCTACAGTACTCATCTCATATGTATATACTGTACTCTATACCATCTACTGCATCTTGCCTATGCCGTTCTGTACCATCACTCATTCATATATCTTTATGTACATATTCTTTATCCCTTTACACTTGTGTGTATAAGGTAGTAGTTGTGGAATTGTTAGGTTAGATTACTTGTTGGTTATTACTGCATTGTCGGAACTAGAAGCACAAGCATTTCGCTACACTCGCATTAACATCTGCTAACCATGTGTATGTGACAAATAAATTTGATTCGATTTTGATTTGATTAGACGACAGCGCCACTCGGGAGCCCTGCAGAGGGGGTAACTGTTCATTTATTTTTTACTTTATAGAGCTTGAAGTAAGCATTTCACTCCAAGGTGAACCTGCTGTATTTGGTGAATGTGACAAAATTGGATTTGATTTAATGAATTGATTTAAAATTGACTGATTTCCTTATTTGAACTGTAACTCAGTAAAATCTTTGAAATTGTTGCATGTTAAGTTTATATTTTTGTTCAGTATTATAGTAAGTAAGCATTTGCCAGAACGGCCCATAGAGGCAGGAGCCCATCTCCTGATTACACACTCCCTGGATAGAACGCTAGTCTGTCGTAGGGCCTTTCCCCAATCAATCTCCTTCATGCTGAGTGCCAAGCAAGGCATTGGGTCCCATTTTTAGAGAGTCTATTGGTATGACTCGTATCTTGGAGAGAGTCACGTGTAATACATTTATCTGACAGCTCAACCCTCTCTTGATTCTTAGAGAACTAAACCCAACAGACCTGTTCCACCATCAGGAATTCAATCAAAATACATTACTGACCTGTACAAAAATGTCCTGAATTATAGAAACCCTTTACCACAATGAATCCTAGACAGCTGGACATTGTGTCCAAAGCAACTTACTTACAGTGAGTGCATGGAGACAAAACAAATGGTGTGCGTGTGTGGTCCCTGCGGGAAATGAACCTACGACCTTGGTGTTCATTAGTGTCATGCTCTTACCTACTGAGCCACACAGGACTACTACACCAAGCTCAATAGGGAACCCATCCAATGTGCTTCTGTTCTGTCTGAACATTTAAAAAAAAAGAAAAAAGAAAAGAAAAAAGACAAACCAGGTGGTCTTACTGACATCTGAAATATAGAAATAGAACCGCGAGAACAGGGACAGAATTCTAATTCTAGAACAGGGACAGAATTCTAATTCTAGAACAGGGACAGAATTCTAATTCTAGAACAGGGACAGAATTCTAACTCTAAATTCCGTGACTTGGAACACCCCTCGACAGATGAACTCAAAAGAACACTTTGGCAGCTACTTTACGGACTGCTACAGAGTACACTCCAAGCTGGGTGACGGGACAGGAGATCAATAATTGATAGGTCATTTGTAAAGTGTGGACAAAAAAAAAAAGATTAGGCACCCCAATCAATCACGTTAGTGGAGTGTTGCTAAACATTCAAATCGACACACAGATGTTAGAAAAACGGCAACAACTCGATGTGTCTGGGTCAAGTCCATCCAAAGTCAAGTCACATGGGTAGGAGGGAACTTAGTGAAATTACCTCACATTAAATTAGAATTGAAGTGTATAATGTAATTTTTTAAAATGTAAAAAGTATATCAAATAAGTATGCATTTAGTAATAGCTTAATTCCTGAATTGCTTGTACTGGAAATAGCTTTGTCTTTAGCTCTGGCAGTAACAACAGTGTTGGTAGCAGACCATGAACAAAATGAATGGACTCACCTGGAGAGTGCAGCAAGGTTACCTAGTGTGTAGAACACAGCAAACAGCTTGGTGCCATTGGGTAAGAACAGCAGTGCAGTGCCCTGGTTGAAAAACACACACAATTAAATTATTACTATGTCCACCTAGGCATCATCCTACCATCAGTTTGTATGAGCAGTCTGATCGGCTAAAGAAACTCCTGGAAGACATTTACATTACATTTACATTTAAGTCATTTAGCAGACGCTCTTATCCAGAGCGACTTACAAATAGGTGCATTCACCTTATGATATCCACAAGAGAAGAGGTACGCTAGATCAATGTTACCTGGAATTAGGCTATTTGGTAAATATCAGGTAGGCCAAATATTTTAAATTTGATAATATTTGTATTGCTTTTGCCTATTTATTTTGAACAAGAACGATCTGTGGGCATAAGGAAAATGGTTCCCTGAAATGTTACAAATACAATGTTACATGATCGCCACCTAGTGGTGAAAGACCATATCACTTTATACACACGGACATGCTGGTTCACTAAATCTTATTTAGCTTTTAATTTTAAAAGTTGATCATATAGTCTAGGGCTCTCCATCTCTATTCCTGGAGAGGTACCCTCCTGTAGGTTTACATCAGGGCTCTCCAACCCTGTTACTGGAGAGGGATCCTCCTGTAGGTTTACATCAGGGCTCTCCAACCCTGTTACTGGAGAGGGATCCTCCTGTAGGTTTTCAGGATTTAAAACCTACAGGAGGGTATCTCTCCAGGAACAGGGTTGGAGTGAAAACCTACAGGACGGTATCTCTCCAGGAACAGGGTTGGAGTTAAAACCTACAGGACAGTACCTCTCCAGGAACAGGGTTGGAGAGCCCTGATGTAAACCTACAGGAGGTTAACTCTCCAGGAACAGGGTTGGAGAGCCCTGATGTAAACCTACAGGAAGGTCCCTCTCCAGGAACAGGGTTGGAGAGCCCTGATATAAACCTACAGGAGGGTCCATCTCCAGTAACAGGGTTGGAGAGCCCTGATGTAAACCTACAGGAGGTCCCTCTCCAGTAACAGGGTTGGAGAGCCCTGATGTAAACCTACAGGAGGGTAACTCTCCAGGAACAGGGTTGGAGAGCCCTGATATAAACCTACAGGAGGGTCCCTCTCCAGGAACAGGGTTGGAGAGACCTGCTGTAAAACTACAGGAGGGTACCTCTCCAGGAACAGGGTTGGAGAGCCCTGATGTAAACCTACAGGAGGGTCCCTCTCCAGGAACAGGGTTGGAGAGCCCTGATGTAAACCTACAGGAGGGTAACTCTTCAGGAACAGGGTTGGAGAGCCCTGCTGTAAACCTACAGGAGGGTAACTCTTCAGGAACAGGGTTGGAGAGCCCTGATGTAAACCTACAGGACAGTACCTCTCCAGGAACAGGGTTGGAGAGCCCTGATGTAAACCTACAGGAGGGTAACTCTCCAGGAACAGGGTTGGAGAGCCCTGATGTAAACCTACAGGAGGGTAACTCTTCAGGAACAGGGTTGGAGAGCCCTGATGTAAACTTACAGGAGGGTCCCTCTCCAGTAACAGGGTTGGAGAGACCTGCTGTAAACCTACAGGAGGGTCCCTCTCCAGGAACAGGGTTGGAGAGCCCTGATGTAAACCTACAGGAGGGTAACTCTTCAGGAACAGGGTTGGAGAGCCCTGCTGTAAACTTACAGGAGGGTCCCTCTCCAGTAACAGGGTTGGAGAGACCTGCTGTAAACCTACAGGAGGGTCCCTCTCCAGGAACAGGGTTGGAGAGCCCTGATGTAAACCTACAGGAGGGTAACTCTTCAGGAACAGGGTTGGAGAGCCCTGATGTAAACCTACAGGACAGTACCTCTCCAGGAACAGGGTTGGAGAGCCCTGATGTAAACCTACAGGAAGGTAACTCTCCAGGAACAGGGTTGGAGAGCCCTGATGTAAACCTACAGGAGGGTAACTCTTCAGGAACAGGGTTGGAGAGCCCTGATGTAAACCTACAGGAGGGTAACTCTCCAGTAACAGGGTTGGAGAGCCCTGATGTAAACCTACAGGAGGGTACCTCTTCAGGAACAGGGTTGGAGAGCCCTGCTGTAGGCTATTAGATAAAGGCTCTGTTCTTGTGGAATAAGCCCTTGGTGTTTAACACCAGCCTGACCTGATCCATCGCCTAATGAAAGAACAAATGGTGCATACAAATACATGATTCATGTTAGACACATTCTTGAACTAGTAGAATCAATGATGAATGAGAGGAAAATATATATATAGGGCTTCTGTTATGAATGGCTCTCACCAGTGTTGTTAACACGCTGTGAATAATCAGTCTACAGAGTTGTTATCAGTACAACCCTTCTGTAGGCCAGCCCATAACCACACTAACAGAGAGGACAACTGTTCTGTAGACGGGCCCATAACCACACTAACAGAGAGGACAACTGTTCTGTAGACAGACCCATAACCACACTAACAGAGAGGACAACTGTTCTGTAGACAGACCCATAACCACACTAACAGAGAGGACAACTGTTCTGTAGACAGGCCCATAACCACACTAACAGAGAGGACAACTGTTCTGTAGACAGACCCATAACCACACTAACAGAGAGGACAACTGTTCTGTAGACAGACCCATAACCACACTAACAGAGAGGACAACTGTTCTGTAGACAGGCCCATAACCACACTAACAGAGGAGACAACTGTTCTGTAGACAGACCCATAACCACACTAACAGAGAGGACAACTGTTCTGTAGACGGGCCCATAACCACACTAACAGAGAGGACAACTGTTCTGTAGACAGGCCCATAACCACACTAACAGAGAGGACAACTGTTCTGTAGACAGGCCCATAACCACACTAACAGAGAGGACAACTGTTCTGTAGACAGGCCCATAACCACACTAACAGAGAGGACAACTGTTCTGTAGACAGGCCCATAACCACACTAACAGAGAGGACAACTGTTCTGTAGACAGGCCCATAACCACACTAACAGAGAGGACAACTGTTCTGTAGACAGGCCCATAACCACACTAACAGAGAGGACAACTGTTCTGTAGACGGGCCCATAACCACACTAACAGAGAGGACAACTGTTCTGTAGACAGGCCCATAACCACACTAACAGAGAGGACAACTGTTCTGTAGACAGGCCCATAACCACACTAACAGAGGGGACAACTGTTCTTTAGACAGACCCATAACCACACTAACAGAGAGGACAACTGTTCTGTAGACAGACCCATAACCACACTAACAGAGAGGACAACTGTTCTGTAGACAGACCCATAACCACACTAACAGAGAGGACAACTGTTCTGTAGACGGGCCCATAACCACACTAACAGAGGAGACAACTGTTCTGTAGACAGACCCATAACCACACTAACAGAGAGGACAACTGTTCTGTAGACAGACCCATAACCACACTAACAGAGAGGACAACTGTTCTGTAGACAGACCCATAACCACACTAACAGAGAGGACAACTGTTCTGTAGACAGGCCCATAACCACACTAACAGAGGAGACAACTGTTCTGTAGACAGACCCATAACCACACTAACAGAGAGGACAACTGTTCTGTAGACGGGCCCATAACCACACTAACAGAGAGGACAACTGTTCTGTAGACAGGCCCATAACCACACTAACAGAGAGGACAACTGTTCTGTAGACAGGCCCATAACCACACTAACAGAGAGGACAACTGTTCTGTAGACAGGCCCATAACCACACTAACAGAGGGGACAACTGTTCTGTAGACAGACCCATAACCACACTAACAGAGAGGACAACTGTTCTGTAGACAGACCCATAACCACACTAACAGAGAGGACAACTGTTCTGTAGACAGACCCATAACCACACTAACAGAGAGGACAACTGTTCTGTAGACGGGCCCATAACCACACTAACAGAGGAGACAACTGTTCTGTAGACGGACCCATAACCACACTAACAGAGAGGACAACTGTTCTGTAGACAGGCCCATAACCACACTAACAGAGAGGACAACTGTTCTGTAGACAGACCCATAACCACACTAACAGAGAGGACAACTGTTCTGTAGACAGACCCATAACCACACTAACAGAGAGGACAACTGTTCTGTAGACAGACCCATAACCACACTAACAGAGAGGACAACTGTTCTGTAGACAGGCCCATAACCACACTAACAGAGAGGACAACTGTTCTGTAGACAGGCCCATAACCACACTAACAGAGAGGACAACTGTTCTGTAGACGGGCCCATAACCACACTAACAGAGAGGACAACTGTTCTGTAGACAGGCCCATAACCACACTAACAGAGAGGACAACTGTTCTGTAGACAGGCCCATAACCACACTAACAGAGGGGACAACTGTTCTTTAGACAGACCCATAACCACACTAACAGAGAGGACAACTGTTCTGTAGACAGACCCATAACCACACTAACAGAGAGGACAACTGTTCTGTAGACAGACCCATAACCACACTAACAGAGAGGACAACTGTTCTGTAGACAGACCCATAACCACACTAACAGAGAGGACAACTGTTCTGTAGACGGGCCCATAACCACACTAACAGAGGAGACAACTGTTCTGTAGACAGACCCATAACCACACTAACAGAGAGGACAACTGTTCTGTAGACAGACCCATAACCACACTAACAGAGAGGACAACTGTTCTGTAGACAGACCCATAACCACACTAACAGAGAGGACAACTGTTCTGTAGACAGACCCATAACCACATTAACAGAGAGGACAACTGTTCTGTAGACAGGCCCATAACCACACTAACAGAGAGGACAACTGTTCTGTAGACAGGCCCATAACCACACTAACAGAGAGGACAACTGTTCTGTAGACAGACCCATAACCACACTAACAGAGGAGACAACTGTTCTGTAGACAGGCCCATAACCACACTAACAGAGAGGACAACTGTTCTGTAGACAGACCCATAACCACACTAACAGAGAGGACAACTGTTCTGTAGACAGGCCCATAACCACACTAACAGAGGAGACAACTGTTCTGTAGACGGGCCCATAACCACACTAACAGAGGAGACAACTGTTCTGTAAACAGGCCCATAACCACACTAACAGAGAGGACAACTGTTCTGTAGACAGGCCCATAACCACACTAACAGAGAGGACAACTGTTCTGTAGACAGACCCATAACCACACTAACAGAGAGGACAACTGTTCTGTAGACAGGCCCATAACCACACTAACAGAGAGGACAACTGTTCTGTAGACAGACCCATAACCACACTAACAGAGAGGACAACTGTTCTGTAGACAGGCCCATAACCACACTAACAGAGAGGACAACTGTTCTGTAGACAGGCCCATAACCACACTAACAGAGAGGACAACTGTTCTGTAGACAGACCCATAACCACACTAACAGAGAGGACAACTGTTCTGTAGACAGACCCATAACCACACTAACAGAGAGGACAACTGTTCTGTAGACAGACCCATAACCACACTAACAGAGAGGACAACTGTTCTGTAGACAGACCCATAACCACACTAACAGAGAGGACAACTGTTCTGTAGACAGACCCATAACCACACTAACAGAGAGGACAACTGTTCTGTAGACAGACCCATAACCACACTAACAGAGAGGACAACTGTTCTGTAGACAGACCCATAACCACACTAACAGAGAGGACAACTGTTCTGTAGACAGACCCATAACCACACTAACAGAGAGGACAACTGTTCTGTAGACAGACCCATAACCACACTAACAGAGAGGACAACTGTTCTGTAGACAGACCCATAACCACACTAACAGAGAGGACAACTGTTCTGTAGACAGACCCATAACCACACTAACAGAGAGGACAACTGTTCTGTAGACAGACCCATAACCACACTAACAGAGAGGACAACTGTTCTGTAGACAGACCCATAACCACACTAACAGAGAGGACAACTGTTCTGTAGACAGACCCATAACCACACTAACAGAGAGGACAACTGTTCTGTAGACAGACCCATAACCACACTAACAGAGAGGACAACTGTTCTGTAGACAGACCCATAACCACACTAACAGAGAGGACAACTGTTCTGTAGACAGACCCATAACCACACTAACAGAGAGGACAACTGTTCTGTAGACAGACCCATAACCACACTAACAGAGAGGACAACTGTTCTGTAGACAGACCCATAACCACACTAACAGAGAGGACAACTGTTCTGTAGACAGACCCATAACCACACTAACAGAGAGGACAACTGTTCTGTAGACAGACCCATAACCACACTAACAGAGAGGACAACTGTTCTGTAGACAGACCCATAACCACACTAACAGAGAGGACAACTGTTCTGTAGACAGACCCATAACCACACTAACAGAGAGGACAACTGTTCTGTAGACAGGCCCATAACCACACTAACAGAGAGGACAACTGTTCTGTAGACAGGCCCATAACCACACTAACAGAGGGACAACTGTTCTGTAGACAGGCCCATAACCACACTAACAGAGAGGACAACTGTTCTGTAGACGGGCCCATAACCACACTAACAGAGAGGACAACTGTTCTGTAGACAGGCCCATAACCACACTAACAGAGAGGACAACTGTTCTGTAGACAGGCCCATAACCACACTAACAGAGGGGACAACTGTTCTTTAGACAGACCCATAACCACACTAACAGAGAGGACAACTGTTCTGTAGACAGACCCATAACCACACTAACAGAGAGGACAACTGTTCTGTAGACAGACCCATAACCACACTAACAGAGAGGACAACTGTTCTGTAGACGGGCCCATAACCACACTAACAGAGGAGACAACTGTTCTGTAGACAGACCCATAACCACACTAACAGAGAGGACAACTGTTCTGTAGACAGGCCCATAACCACACTAACAGAGAGGACAACTGTTCTGTAGACAGACCCATAACCACACTAACAGAGAGGACAACTGTTCTGTAGACAGACCCATAACCACACTAACAGAGAGGACAACTGTTCTGTAGACAGACCCATAACCACACTAACAGAGAGGACAACTGTTCTGTAGACAGGCCCATAACCACACTAACAGAGAGGACAACTGTTCTGTAGACAGACCCATAACCACATTAACAGAGAGGACAACTGTTCTGTAGACAGGCCCATAACCACACTAACAGAGAGGACAACTGTTCTGTAGACAGGCCCATAACCACACTAACAGAGAGGACAACTGTTCTGTAGACAGACCCATAACCACACTAACAGAGGAGACAACTGTTCTGTAGACAGGCCCATAACCACACTAACAGAGAGGACAACTGTTCTGTAGACAGGCCCATAACCACACTAACAGAGGAGACAACTGTTCTGTAGACGGGCCCATAACCACACTAACAGAGAGGACAACTGTTCTGTAGACAGGCCCATAACCACACTAACAGAGAGGACAACTGTTCTGTAGACAGACCCATAACCACACTAACAGAGAGGACAACTGTTCTGTAGACAGGCCCATAACCACACTAACAGAGAGGACAACTGTTCTGTAGACAGACCCATAACCACACTAACAGAGAGGACAACTGTTCTGTAGACAGGCCCATAACCACACTAACAGAGGAGACAACTGTTCTGTAGACAGGCCCATAACCACACTAACAGAGAGGACAACTGTTCTGTAGACAGACCCATAACCACACTAACAGAGAGGACAACTGTTCTGTAGACAGGCCCATAACCACACTAACAGAGAGGACAACTGTTCTGTAGACAGACCCATAACCACACTAACAGAGAGGACAACTGTTCTGTAGACAGGCCCATAACCACACTAACAGAGAGGACAACTGTTCTGTAGACAGGCCCATAACCACACTAACAGAGAGGACAACTGTTCTGTAGACAGACCCATAACCACACTAACAGAGAGGACAACTGTTCTGTAGACAGGCCCATAACCACACTAACAGAGAGGACAACTGTTCTGTAGACAGGCCCATAACCACACTAACAGAGAGGACAACTGTTCTGTAGACGGGCCCATAACCACACTAACAGAGAGGACAACTGTTCTGTAGACAGGCCCATAACCACACTAACAGAGAGGACAACTGTTCTGTAGACAGGCCCATAACCACACTAACAGAGGGGACAACTGTTCTTTAGACAGACCCATAACCACACTAACAGAGAGGACAACTGTTCTGTAGACAGACCCATAACCACACTAACAGAGAGGACAACTGTTCTGTAGACAGACCCATAACCACACTAACAGAGAGGACAACTGTTCTGTAGACGGGCCCATAACCACACTAACAGAGGAGACAACTGTTCTGTAGACAGACCCATAACCACACTAACAGAGAGGACAACTGTTCTGTAGACAGGCCCATAACCACACTAACAGAGAGGACAACTGTTCTGTAGACAGACCCATAACCACACTAACAGAGAGGACAACTGTTCTGTAGACAGACCCATAACCACACTAACAGAGAGGACAACTGTTCTGTAGACAGACCCATAACCACACTAACAGAGAGGACAACTGTTCTGTAGACAGGCCCATAACCACACTAACAGAGAGGACAACTGTTCTGTAGACAGACCCATAACCACATTAACAGAGAGGACAACTGTTCTGTAGACAGGCCCATAACCACACTAACAGAGAGGACAACTGTTCTGTAGACAGGCCCATAACCACACTAACAGAGAGGACAACTGTTCTGTAGACAGACCCATAACCACACTAACAGAGGAGACAACTGTTCTGTAGACAGGCCCATAACCACACTAACAGAGAGGACAACTGTTCTGTAGACAGGCCCATAACCACACTAACAGAGAGGACAACTGTTCTGTAGACAGACCCATAACCACACTAACAGAGGAGACAACTGTTCTGTAGACGGGCCCATAACCACACTAACAGAGGAGACAACTGTTCTGTAAACAGGCCCATAACCACACTAACAGAGGAGACAACTGTTCTGTAGACAGGCCCATAACCACACTAACAGAGAGGACAACTGTTCTGTAGACAGACCCATAACCACACTAACAGAGAGGACAACTGTTCTGTAGACAGACCCATAACCACACTAACAGAGAGGACAACTGTTCTGTAGACAGACCCATAACCACACTAACAGAGAGGACAACTGTTCTGTAGACAGACCCATAACCACACTAACAGAGAGGACAACTGTTCTGTAGACAGACCCATAACCACACTAACAGAGAGGACAACTGTTCTGTAGACAGACCCATAACCACACTAACAGAGAGGACAACTGTTCTGTAGACAGACCCATAACCACACTAACAGAGAGGACAACTGTTCTGTAGACAGACCCATAACCACACTAACAGAGAGGACAACTGTTCTGTAGACAGGCCCATAACCACACTAACAGAGAGGACAACTGTTCTGTAGACGGGCCCATAACCACACTAACAGAGAGGACAACTGTTCTGTAGACAGACCCATAACCACACTAACAGAGAGGACAACTGTTCTGTAGACAGGCCCATAACCACACTAACAGAGAGGACAACTGTTCTGTAGACAGACCCATAACCACACTAACAGAGAGGACAACTGTTCTGTAGACAGGCCCATAACCACACTAACAGAGAGGACAACTGTTCTGTAGACAGGCCCATAACCACACTAACAGAGGGGACAACTGTTCTTTAGACAGACCCATAACCACACTAACAGAGAGGACAACTGTTCTGTAGACAGACCCATAACCACACTAACAGAGAGGACAACTGTTCTGTAGACAGACCCATAACCACACTAACAGAGAGGACAACTGTTCTGTAGACGGGCCCATAACCACACTAACAGAGGAGACAACTGTTCTGTAGACAGACCCATAACCACACTAACAGAGAGGACAACTGTTCTGTAGACAGACCCATAACCACACTAACAGAGAGGACAACTGTTCTGTAGACAGACCCATAACCACACTAACAGAGAGGACAACTGTTCTGTAGACGGGCCCATAACCACACTAACAGAGGAGACAACTGTTCTGTAGACAGACCCATAACCACACTAACAGAGAGGACAACTGTTCTGTAGACGGGCCCATAACCACACTAACAGAGAGGACAACTGTTCTGTAGACAGGCCCATAACCACACTAACAGAGAGGACAACTGTTCTGTAGACAGGCCCATAACCACACTAACAGAGGGGACAACTGTTCTGTAGACAGACCCATAACCACACTAACAGAGAGGACAACTGTTCTGTAGACAGACCCATAACCACACTAACAGAGAGGACAACTGTTCTGTAGACAGACCCATAACCACACTAACAGAGAGGACAACTGTTCTGTAGACGGGCCCATAACCACACTAACAGAGGAGACAACTGTTCTGTAGACAGACCCATAACCACACTAACAGAGAGGACAACTGTTCTGTAGACAGGCCCATAACCACACTAACAGAGAGGACAACTGTTCTGTAGACAGACCCATAACCACACTAACAGAGAGGACAACTGTTCTGTAGACAGACCCATAACCACACTAACAGAGAGGACAACTGTTCTGTAGACAGACCCATAACCACACTAACAGAGAGGACAACTGTTCTGTAGACAGGCCCATAACCACACTAACAGAGAGGACAACTGTTCTGTAGACAGACCCATAACCACACTAACAGAGAGGACAACTGTTCTGTAGACAGACCCATAACCACACTAACAGAGAGGACAACTGTTCTGTAGACAGGCCCATAACCACACTAACAGAGAGGACAACTGTTCTGTAGACAGGCCCATAACCACACTAACAGAGAGGACAACTGTTCTGTAGACAGGCCCATAACCACACTAACAGAGAGGACAACTGTTCTGTAGACGGGCCCATAACCACACTAACAGAGAGGACAACTGTTCTGTAGACAGGCCCATAACCACACTAACAGAGAGGACAACTGTTCTGTAGACAGGCCCATAACCACACTAACAGAGGGGACAACTGTTCTTTAGACAGACCCATAACCACACTAACAGAGAGGACAACTGTTCTGTAGACAGACCCATAACCACACTAACAGAGAGGACAACTGTTCTGTAGACAGACCCATAACCACACTAACAGAGAGGACAACTGTTCTGTAGACGGGCCCATAACCACACTAACAGAGGAGACAACTGTTCTGTAGACAGACCCATAACCACACTAACAGAGAGGACAACTGTTCTGTAGACAGGCCCATAACCACACTAACAGAGAGGACAACTGTTCTGTAGACAGACCCATAACCACACTAACAGAGAGGACAACTGTTCTGTAGACAGACCCATAACCACACTAACAGAGAGGACAACTGTTCTGTAGACAGACCCATAACCACACTAACAGAGAGGACAACTGTTCTGTAGACAGGCCCATAACCACACTAACAGAGAGGACAACTGTTCTGTAGACAGACCCATAACCACATTAACAGAGAGGACAACTGTTCTGTAGACAGGCCCATAACCACACTAACAGAGAGGACAACTGTTCTGTAGACAGGCCCATAACCACACTAACAGAGAGGACAACTGTTCTGTAGACAGACCCATAACCACACTAACAGAGGAGACAACTGTTCTGTAGACAGGCCCATAACCACACTAACAGAGAGGACAACTGTTCTGTAGACAGGCCCATAACCACACTAACAGAGGAGACAACTGTTCTGTAGACGGGCCCATAACCACACTAACAGAGAGGACAACTGTTCTGTAGACAGACCCATAACCACACTAACAGAGAGGACAACTGTTCTTTAGACAGACCCATAACCACACTAACAGAGAGGACAACTGTTCTGTAGACAGACCCATAACCACACTAACAGAGAGGACAACTGTTCTGTAGACGGGCCCATAACCACACTAACAGAGAGGACAACTGTTCTGTAGACAGACCCATAACCACACTAACAGAGAGGACAACTGTTCTGTAGACAGACCCATAACCACACTAACAGAGAGGACAACTGTTCTGTAGACAGACCCATAACCACACTAACAGAGAGGACAACTGTTCTGTAGACAGACCCATAACCACACTAACAGAGAGGACAACTGTTCTGTAGACAGACCCATAACCACACTAACAGAGAGGACAACTGTTCTGTAGACAGACCCATAACCACACTAACAGAGAGGACAACTGTTCTGTAGACAGACCCATAACCACACTAACAGAGAGGACAACTGTTCTGTAGACGGGCCCATAACCACACTAACAGAGGAGACAACTGTTCTGTAAACAGGCCCATAACCACACTAACAGAGGAGACAACTGTTCTGTAGACAGGCCCATAACCACACTAACAGAGAGGACAACTGTTCTGTAGACAGACCCATAACCACACTAACAGAGAGGACAACTGTTCTGTAGACAGGCCCATAACCACACTAACAGAGAGGACAACTGTTCTGTAGACAGACCCATAACCACACTAACAGAGAGGACAACTGTTCTGTAGACAGGCCCATAACCACACTAACAGAGAGGACAACTGTTCTGTAGACAGGCCCATAACCACACTAACAGAGAGGACAACTGTTCTGTAGACAGACCCATAACCACACTAACAGAGAGGACAACTGTTCTGTAGACAGACCCATAACCACACTAACAGAGAGGACAACTGTTCTGTAGACAGACCCATAACCACACTAACAGAGAGGACAACTGTTCTGTAGACAGACCCATAACCACACTAACAGAGAGGACAACTGTTCTGTAGACAGGCCCATAACCACACTAACAGAGGAGACAACTGTTCTGTAGACAGACCCATAACCACACTAACAGAGAGGACAACTGTTCTGTAGACGGGCCCATAATCACACTAACAGAGAGGACAACTGTTCTGTAGACAGACCCATAACCACACTAACAGAGAGGACAACTGTTCTGTAGACAGACCCATAACCACACTAACAGAGAGGACAACTGTTCTGTAGACAGACCCATAACCACACTAACAGAGAGGACAACTGTTCTGTAGACAGACCCATAACCACACTAACAGAGAGGACAACTGTTCTGTAGACAGACCCATAACCACACTAACAGAGAGGACAACTGTTCTGTAGACAGACCCATAACCACACTAACAGAGAGGACAACTGTTCTGTAGACAGACCCATAACCACACTAACAGAGAGGACAACTGTTCTGTAGACAGACCCATAACCACACTAACAGAGAGGACAACTGTTCTGTAGACAGACCCATAACCACACTAACAGAGAGGACAACTGTTCTGTAGACAGACCCATAACCACACTAACAGAGGAGACAACTGTTCTGTAGACAGGCCCATAACCACACTAACAGAGGAGACAACTGTTCTGTAGACAGACCCATAACCACACTAACAGAGAGGACAACTGTTCTGTAGACAGGCCCATAACCACACTAACAGAGGAGACAACTGTTCTGTAGACAGACCCATAACCACACTAACAGAGAGGACAACTGTTCTGTAGACAGGCCCATAACCACACTAACAGAGAGGACAACTGTTCTGTAGACAGACCCATAACCGCACTAACAGAGAGGACAACTGTTCTGTAGACAGACCCATAACCACACTAACAGAGAGGACAACTGTTCTGTAGACAGACCCATAACCACACTAACAGAGAGGACAACTGTTCTGTAGACAGACCCATAACCACACCAACAGAGAGGAGACAACTGTTCTGTAGACAGACCCATAACCACACTAACAGAGAGGACAACTGTTCTGTAGACAGACCCATAACCACACTAACAGAGAGGACAACTGTTCTGTAGACAGGCCCATAACCACACTAACAGAGAGGACAACTGTTCTGTAGACAGGCCCATAACCACACTAACAGAGAGGACAACTGTTCTGTAGACAGACCCATAACCACACTAACAGAGAGGACAACTGTTCTGTAGACAGACCCATAACCACACTAACAGAGAGGACAACTGTTCTGTAGACAGACCCATAACCACACTAACAGAGAGGACAACTGTTCTGTAGACAGGCCCATAACCACACTAACAGAGAGGACAACTGTTCTGTAGACAGACCCATAACCACACTAACAGAGAGGACAACTGTTCTGTAGACAGACCCATAACCACACTAACAGAGAGGACAACTGTTCTGTAGACAGGCCCATAATCACACTAACAGAGAGGACAACTGTTCTGTAGACAGACCCATAACCACACTAACAGAGAGGACAACTGTTCTGTAGACAGACCCATAACCACACTAACAGAGAGGACAACTGTTCTGTAGACAGACCCATAACCACACTAACAGAGAGGACAACTGTTCTGTAGACAGACCCATAACCACACTAACAGAGAGGACAACTGTTCTGTAGACAGACCCATAACCACACTAACAGAGAGGACAACTGTTCTGTAGACAGACCCATAACCACACTAACAGAGAGGACAACTGTTCTGTAGACAGACCCATAACCACACTAACAGAGAGGACAACTGTTCTGTAGACAGACCCATAACCACACTAACAGAGGAGACAACTGCAGATACAGTGTAGGCAGCACTGTCCACTGTGACTAAGGTTTTACTTTCGTTTTCTCTGACACAGAGACTGAACTCATGTACCTACTGACATAGAGGATGATAGAGGACACTGCTGTGGTTTACTGTAATATACAGCCATCACTGGTATCCTGCTGTGGTTTACTGTAATATACAGCCATCACTGGTATCCTGCTGTGGTTTTCTGTAATATACAGCCATCACTGGTATCCTGCTGTGGTTTACTGTAATATACAGCCATCACTGGTATCCTGCTGTGGTTTTCTGTAATATACAGCCATCACTGGTATCCTGCTGTGGTTTACTGTAATATACAGCCATCACTGGTATCATGCTGTGGTTTACTGTAATATACAGCCATCACTGGTATCCTGCTGTGGTTTACTGTAATATACAGCCATCACTGGTATCCTACTGTGGTTTACTGTAATATACAGCCATCACTGGTATCCTGCTGTGGTTTACTGTAATATAGAGCCATCACTGGTATCCTGCTGTGGTTTACTGTAATATACAGCCATCACTGGTATCCTGCTGTGGTTTACTGTAATATACAGCCATCACTGGTATCCTGCTGTGGTTTACTGTAATATACAGCCATCACTGGTATCCTGCTGTGGTTTACTGTAATATACAGCCATCACTGGTATCCTGCTGTGGTTTACTGTAATATACAGCCATCACTGGTATCCTGCTGTGGTTTACTGTAATATAGAGCCATCACTGGTATCATGCTGTGGTTTACTGTAATATACATCCATCACTGGTATCCTGCTGTGGTTTACTGTAATATACAGCCATCACTGGTATCCTGCTGTGGTTTACTGTAATATAGAGCCATCACTGGTATCATGCTGTGGTTTACTGTAATATACATCCATCACTGGTATCCTGCTGTGGACAGACACTTGTTTGTTGAGGAGAACACTGGCAGAAGGAGAACACTGTACAGTGTACACGAGGAAGAGAATCTGATAAGAAAGTGCTTTTGTGAATGGAAACAGCCGTGGGCATTGGAAGGGGGAATGTGAAACCAAACCCGACTCATATAGGCTGGTTAGCTGACGTCGTCACCAGAACGATGCGTGCGCATCAGAGGGGGCAGAAAGGCCGTGTGTTGTTATGGTTCTGAATGGCCAGATAGCTAGCAACAACAATGACAAAAGAAGCTGTCATGATGGGAATGGTAAGTGACTCCTTCCAGCTAGTCTCATCTTGTTATTGATACCATGTCTTGTATTGAATGATGTCACGTCTAAGCTAATATGGCTTAAAATTAGCTAGCTAGTCAACTACTGTAACAATGTATTTGAAAAGACAAACGGTCATTGGCTAACTTTATGTTTTCAATAAACGTTAGAGATTAAATATTGGGGCGGCAGGTAGCCTAGTGGTTAGAGCGTTGGACTAGCGGTTAGAGACGGGTAGCCTAGCGGTTAGAGACGGGTAGCCTAGCGGTTAGAGACGGGTAGCCTAGCGGTTAGAGACGGGTAGCCTAGCGGTTAGAGACGGGTAGCCTAGCGGTTAGAGACGGGTAGCCTAGCGGTTAGAGACGGGTAGCCTAGCGGTTAGAGACGGGTAGCCTAGCGGTTAGAGACGGGTAGCCTAGCGGTTAGAGACGGGTAGCCTAGCGGTTAGAGACAGGTAGCCTAGCGGTTAGAGCAGGTAGCCTAGCGGTTAGAGCAGGTAGCCTAGCGGTTAGAGCAGGTAGCCTAGCGGTTAGAGCAGGTAGCCTAGCGGTTAGAGCAGGTAGCCTAGCGGTTAGAGCAGGTAGCCTAGCGGTTAGAGCAGATAGCCTAGCGGTTAGAGCAGGTAGCCTAGTGGTTGGAGCAGGTAGCCTAGTGGTTAGAGCAGATAGCCTAGTGGTTAGAGCAGATAGCCTAGTGGTTAGAGCAGGTAGCCTAGTGGTTAGAGACAGGTAGCCTAGTGGTTAGAGCAGGTAGCCTAGTGGTTAGAGCAGGTAGCCTAGTGGTTAGAGCAGGTAGCCTAGTAACCCGGAAGGTTACTGGATCGAATCCCCGAGCTGACAAAGTTAAAAGTCTGTCGTTCTGCCCCTGAACAAGGCAGTTAACCCACTGTTCCTAGGCCGTCATTGTAAATAAGAATTTATTCTTAACTGACTTGCCTAGTTAAATAAAGGTTAAAAAAATTAAAAACATGCCATCAATAATCTAAGCCAAACCCCGTCTGTTTTGTCCCAAACAACCAACCCATCTATAGAGTACAGCCCGGTCAAAAGTAGTGCACTATATATTAGGGAAAAGGGCACCATTACAGACTCACAATAACACTGAAATAGGGTGAAATCTCACCAGTATGGAGCACAGGATGCCTGAAGCGAAGCATATGACGAACCACTTCACCCGGGTGCTGTAGCTGAGCGTCGAGGCATCCAGGACCTGAGGAGAGAACAATGGCAGGATGTCACAAGACAGACGGGCAACAACCCAAAGCACAGACTCAGGGACCCACGGTCTCTCTTCCTACTGATGGTTCTACCATGCTGACCAGTGGCAAATTAGAGAGCGTAAGTTAAAGTAAAGCCCATTTTTGTACGCACAAAAAAACATCCAATTACACAAACAAGAGTTACACACAAAGGACATAGGTCAACTTCTATGACACCAGCGCTAATCAATCTTTGTTTCAAGACATCTGATAACACAAGACAGGAAAAGGAAAGCCATGGTTTTAATGTAAATCAGCTGAGCAGCATTGTTTTTGAACTGATGTACTGTTTTGAAGTGTGCATTACTAGTAGGGGAAATAAACACAATGTCTGCAAGTCTTCAACTAAGTGTATCACTAAGTGAATAAATTAGATACAGCCCAGTCTTCTTGTGGACGAAAACCAGTGTTCAAGACAAACCTTACCTTATCTGATCCACCATCTCCTTATGAAAGCATGTAAAGAGCAGTGATGCATACAAATACACAGGATTAACGATAAAACATTATTAGTTGTCACAGCCATACAATTAATTAGGATCTCTATGCTCACAACTCGCTAGTTTTCACCTGGGCAGCATCGGCGCATGCGCGGCTTTACTCCTATTTACCTAGTTACCAAACTATTTCACCACAGTAGACATACACTCAACATAATGCGTATCAATTATAACACAAGGTATAGTGTTAGTTTAAATACTCGTGACTAAGAACAAGCAACTTATGCATTTGATGTCGTCCACGGAAATGTACCACTCGACTCATGTGTCAAAGCCAAGGTTTCGCATTTAGCAAGTTAGCTAGCTAGCAAGCTAATGCAAACCCAGATAAAATACAACAACATGCTGTGTTACCTGCGCCGTGAGCCCTGCTTCCTCGTTGTCTTCTCGCCCCCCTATCATACTACGAAGCTTGTCCATAGTTGACAATAAATATGTGTAAGTGTATTATTTGTTTGGAGCTAAATGAGATAGCTAACTAACTTCCGGAGACTTCACGATTGGGCGTGTCTATGTGCTACCACCTGACAGGCAGAGCGAGAACATCCAGCAAAACAGACCGGTTCTTATTATACCGCAGTGAGCATTGCCAGTCTTGGTTTTAATGTCTATGCTATCACTAAAAGTGGCCTCTGCAGTTTGCACTGATCCAAGACTGGCAGTGGTGAATCGGAAACGTGTGTAAGTGGCATCCTTGGGACGTCCAATTCTGACGTCACCCTGTTTAAATTCACATTTAAACCCGTAGGGTAAGAGTTACAGGACGGGGACACACTTCCCCCCCCCACGCCACTTCGATGAAAAGGGATTTCATAGCAAGTTATTAGAGAATTTTCGCTAACCCTATCCTGCTATGTTAACTATACTATCCTGCGGCGTAAATTCTCCTAACTTGCTACGAAAAGGAGTGCTTTCCATTTATGGTTAAGGCAGAGAGGAAGAGGTGTATGGAAGCATTTAGGTGCTTATTGATAATTCCAATTTCCTTTCATCTTGTCAAGGCCAAACAATAGGACATTCAGCGTTTTATCATTTTTCTAGTTGAAAACAAAAACATTGTATATTAATCAACTCGTTCTCGTTTATGGTTTCCAAATTGGGCATCGAGTAAAAGAAAACCAATAACGACTAAATGTATAATTTTTTTCTGTTTGTTCATATCTGGAGGAGGACACGGTATGGGGGGTTCAGAATGTGCCAGCTGGAGGAGGACACGGTATGGGGGGAGTTCAGAATGTGCCTGCTGGAGGAGGACACGGTATGGGGGGTTCAGAATGTGCCCGCTGGAGGAGGACACGGTATGGGGGGTTCAGAATGTGCCAGCTGGAGGAGGACACGGTATGGGGGGTTCAGAATGTGCCCGCTGGAGGAGGACACGGTATGGGGGGTTCAGAATGTGCCCGCTGGAGGAGGACACGGTATGGGGGGTTCAGAATGTGCCAGCTGGAGGAGGACACGGTATGGGGGGTTCAGAATGTGCCCGCTGGAGGAGGACACGGTATGGGGGGTTCAGAATGTGCCCGCTGGAGGAGGACACGGTATGGGGGGTTCAGAATGTGCCCGCTGGAGGAGGACACGGTATGGGGGGTTCAGAATGTGCCCGCTGGACGAGGACACAGTATGGGGGGTTCAGAATGTGCCCGCTGGACGAGGACACGGTATGGGGGGTTCAGAATGTGCCCGCTGGAGGAGGACATGGTATGGGGGCAGAATGTGCCCGCTGGAGGAGGACACGGTATGGGGGCAGAATGTGCCAGCTGGAGGAGGACACGGTATGGGGGGTTCAGAATGTGTCCGCTGGAGGACAACACGGTATGGGGGCAGAATGTGGAGGAGGACACGGTATGGGGGTTCAGAATGTGCCCGCTGGAGGAGGACACGGTATGGGGGATTCAGAATGTGCCCGCTGGAGGAGGACACGGTATGGGGGGTTCAGAATGTGCCCGCTGGAGGAGGACACGGTATGGGGGGTTCAGAATGTGCCCGCTGGAGGACGACACGGTATGGGGGGTTCAGAATGTGTCCGCTGGAGGACGACACGGTATGGGGGGTTCAGAATGTGCCCGCTGGAGGAGGACACGGTATGGGGTCAGAATGTGCCCGCTGGATCAACACACAGGATGGGGGGTTCAGAATGTGCCCGCTGGAGGAGGACACGGTATGGGGGGTTCAGAATGTGCCCGCTGGAGGAGGACACGGTATGGGGGGTTCAGAATGTGCCCGCTGGAGGACGACACGGTATGGGGGGTTCAGAATGTGCCCGCTGGAGGAGGACACGGTATGGGGGGTTCAGAATGTGCCCGCTGGAGGACAACACGGTATGGGGGCAGAATGTGGAGGAGGACACGGTATGGGGGCAGAATGTGCCCGCTGGATCAACACACAGTATGGGGGGTTCAGAATGTGCCCGCTGGAGGAGGACACGGTATGGGGGGTTCAGAATGTGCCCGCTGGAGGAGACATGGTATGGGGGGTTCAGAATGTGCCCGCTGGAGGAAGACACGGTATGGGGGGTTCAGAATGTGCCCGCTGGAGGAGGACACGGTATGGGGGCAGAATGTGCCCGCTGGAGGACGACACGGTATGGGGGCAGAATGTGCCCGCTGGAGGACGACACGGTATGGGGGCAGAATGTGCCCGCTGGAGGAGGACACGGTATGGGGGGTTCAGAATGTGCCCGCTGGAGGAGGACACGGTATGGGGGGTTCAGAATGTGCCCGCTGGAGGACGACACGGTATGGGGGCAGAATGTGCCCGCTGGAGGACGACACGGTATGGGGGCAGAATGTGCCCGCTGGAGGACGACACGGTATGGGGGCAGAATGTGCCCGCTGGAGGAGGACACGGTATGGGGGGTTCAGAATGTGCCCGCTGGAGGAGGACATGGTATGGGGGCAGAATGTGCCCGCTGGAGGACGACACGGTATGGGGGCAGAATGTGCACGCTGGATCAACACACAGGATGGGGGGTTCAGAATGTGCCCGCTGGAGGAGGACACGGTATGGGGGGTTCAGAATGTGCCCGCTGGAGGACACAGAATGGCATCTGAGCAGATCATCATGAACTTAATCCGGTTACATCAGCCAATACAATAAATAAAAAATCTGCCTTTTTATTGGTGTGGGCATAATTCACAAACCTCCTTTCCTGCTTACTGAAAGGCAGATGTAGAAAAGGCATAATGGTGAGGATACTACATGAATTGATAAGACAAAATGGCCTACTTTTCTTCATGTATACCTACCACCTTTCAGAGGGAGCTGATGATCAATGATATACAGAGAAAATCTGATATTACTTGATTATTAAGGAACTTGGAAGCATAAAGCCCATTTTCCAGTTGGGTTTGGCTCAGTAAAACACACCAATTACCTGTCCTAATTTAAACAATGGGTACTAATGTGGTATATCTTGTATTTTTTGTTGTTTGTAAATCTCACTTATTTGTGAGATTGTAAACAGGTTTTTTGACATTTTTTTGGGACATATTTCCAACTTCAGTATCCAAAATGTTCTGGCTCCTCCCATAGGATATAGTAATTACAAAAATGTATAACGCTGAAAGTAGGGTTTTGGTGTTTGTCATTAGCATTTTGGTGAGCGCTATGCTAGCCAGCCCAAAGGTTACATGGCCACAATCAAGCTACATTATGAATCAGAATATCATGGGAATTTTATACCACAATTCATTTGACGAGGAAAAGAGGACTGACTGCCAGATGCCTCTGGATCTGCAGATAGAGAAGATATTGGCTCAACGCTCACCAGCCCAATGAGTAGGTGCAGGAGGTTTAGGCTTGAGATCCAAAGGCCTTGAATTCACACAAAATGTGCCTCTAATCCAGGGTTTCCCAAACTCAGTCCTCTGGACCCCAAGGTTTTTGCCCTAGCACTACACAGCTGATTCAAATAATCAAGCTTTGATCATTTATCAATTGTGTAGTTTTATGTATTTATTTTATTTAACTTGGCAAATCAGTTAAGAACAAATTCTTATTTACAATGACTGAGGAGGACACGGTATGGGGGGTTCAGAATGTGCCCGCTGGAGGAGGACACGGTATGGGGGGTTCAGAATGTGCCCGCTGGAGGAGGACATGGTATGGGGGGTTCAGAATGTGCCCGCTGGAGGAGGACACGGTATGGGGGGTTCAGAATGTGCCCGCTGGACGAGGACACAGTATGGGGGGTTCAGAATGTGCCCGCTGGACGAGGACACGGTATGGGGGGTTCAGAATGTGCCCGCTGGAGGAGGACATGGTATGGGGGCAGAATGTGCCCGCTGGAGGAGGACACGGTATGGGGGCAGAATGTGCCAGCTGGAGGAGGACACGGTATGGGGGGTTCAGAATGTGTCCGCTGGAGGACAACACGGTATGGGGGCAGAATGTGGAGGAGGACACGGTATGGGGGTTCAGAATGTGCCCGCTGGAGGAGGACACGGTATGGGGGATTCAGAATGTGCCCGCTGGAGGAGGACACGGTATGGGGGGTTCAGAATGTGCCCGCTGGAGGAGGACACGGTATGGGGGGTTCAGAATGTGCCCGCTGGAGGACGACACGGTATGGGGGGTTCAGAATGTGTCCGCTGGAGGACGACACGGTATGGGGGGTTCAGAATGTGCCCGCTGGAGGAGGACACGGTATGGGGTCAGAATGTGCCCGCTGGATCAACACACAGGATGGGGGGTTCAGAATGTGCCCGCTGGAGGAGGACACGGTATGGGGGGTTCAGAATGTGCCCGCTGGAGGAGGACACGGTATGGGGGGTTCAGAATGTGCCCGCTGGAGGACGACACGGTATGGGGGGTTCAGAATGTGCCCGCTGGAGGAGGACACGGTATGGGGGGTTCAGAATGTGCCCGCTGGAGGACAACATGGTATGGGGGCAGAATGTGGAGGAGGACACGGTATGGGGGCAGAATGTGCCCGCTGGATCAACACACAGTATGGGGGGTTCAGAATGTGCCCGCTGGAGGAGGACACGGTATGGGGGGTTCAGAATGTGCCCGCTGGAGGAGGACACGGTATGGGGGGTTCAGAATGTGCCCGCTGGAGGAGAACATGGTATGGGGGGTTCAGAATGTGCCCGCTGGAGGAAGACACGGTATGGGGGGTTCAGAATGTGCCCGCTGGAGGAGGACACGGTATGGGGGCAGAATGTGCCCGCTGGAGGACGACACGGTATGGGGGCAGAATGTGCCCGCTGGAGGACGACACGGTATGGGGGCAGAATGTGCCCGCTGGAGGAGGACACGGTATGGGGGGTTCAGAATGTGCCCGCTGGAGGAGGACACGGTATGGGGGGTTCAGAATGTGCCCGCTGGAGGACGACACGGTATGGGGGCAGAATGTGCCCGCTGGAGGACGACACGGTATGGGGGCAGAATGTGCCCGCTGGAGGACGACACGGTATGGGGGCAGAATGTGCCCGCTGGAGGAGGACACGGTATGGGGGGTTCAGAATGTGCCCGCTGGAGGAGGACATGGTATGGGGGCAGAATGTGCCCGCTGGAGGACGACACGGTATGGGGGCAGAATGTGCACGCTGGATCAACACACAGGATGGGGGGTTCAGAATGTGCCCGCTGGAGGAGGACACGGTATGGGGGGTTCAGAATGTGCCCGCTGGAGGACACAGAATGGCATCTGAGCAGATCATCATGAACTTAATCCGGTTACATCAGCCAATACAATAAATAAAAAATCTGCCTTTTTATTGGTGTGGGCATAATTCACAAACCTCCTTTCCTGCTTACTGAAAGGCAGATGTAGAAAAGGCATAATGGTGAGGATACTACATGAATTGATAAGACAAAATGGCCTACTTTTCTTCATGTATACCTACCACCTTTCAGAGGGAGCTGATGATCAATGATATACAGAGAAAATCTGATATTACTTGATTATTAAGGAACTTGGAAGCATAAAGCCCATTTTCCAGTTGGGTTTGGCTCAGTAAAACACACCAATTACCTGTCCTAATTTAAACAATGGGTACTAATGTGGTATATCTTGTATTTTTTGTTGTTTGTAAATCTCACTTATTTGTGAGATTGTAAACAGGTTTTTTGACATTTTTTTGGGACATATTTCCAACTTCAGTATCCAAAATGTTCTGGCTCCTCCCATAGGATATAGTAATTACAAAAATGTATAACGCTGAAAGTAGGGTTTTGGTGTTTGTCATTAGCATTTTGGTGAGCGCTATGCTAGCCAGCCCAAAGGTTACATGGCCACAATCAAGCTACATTATGAATCAGAATATCATGGGAATTTTATACCACAATTCATTTGACGAGGAAAAGAGGACTGACTGCCAGATGCCTCTGGATCTGCAGATAGAGAAGATATTGGCTCAACGCTCACCAGCCCAATGAGTAGGTGCAGGAGGTTTAGGCTTGAGATCCAAAGGCCTTGAATTCACACAAAATGTGCCTCTAATCCAGGGTTTCCCAAACTCAGTCCTCTGGACCCCAAGGTTTTTGCCCTAGCACTACACAGCTGATTCAAATAATCAAGCTTTGATCATTTATCAATTGTGTAGTTTTATGTATTTATTTTATTTAACTTGGCAAATCAGTTAAGAACAAATTCTTATTTACAATGACTGAGGAGGACACGGTATGGGGGGTTCAGAATGTGCCCGCTGGAGGAGGACACGGTATGGGGGGTTCAGAATGTGCCCGCTGGAGGAGGACATGGTATGGGGGGTTCAGAATGTGCCCGCTGGAGGAGGACACGGTATGGGGGGTTCAGAATGTGCCCGCTGGACGAGGACACAGTATGGGGGGTTCAGAATGTGCCCGCTGGACGAGGACACGGTATGGGGGGTTCAGAATGTGCCCGCTGGAGGAGGACATGGTATGGGGGCAGAATGTGCCCGCTGGAGGAGGACACGGTATGGGGGCAGAATGTGCCAGCTGGAGGAGGACACGGTATGGGGGGTTCAGAATGTGTCCGCTGGAGGACAACACGGTATGGGGGCAGAATGTGGAGGAGGACACGGTATGGGGGTTCAGAATGTGCCCGCTGGAGGAGGACACGGTATGGGGGATTCAGAATGTGCCCGCTGGAGGAGGACACGGTATGGGGGGTTCAGAATGTGCCCGCTGGAGGAGGACACGGTATGGGGGGTTCAGAATGTGCCCGCTGGAGGACGACACGGTATGGGGGGTTCAGAATGTGTCCGCTGGAGGACGACACGGTATGGGGGGTTCAGAATGTGCCCGCTGGAGGAGGACACGGTATGGGGTCAGAATGTGCCCGCTGGATCAACACACAGGATGGGGGGTTCAGAATGTGCCCGCTGGAGGAGGACACGGTATGGGGGGTTCAGAATGTGCCCGCTGGAGGAGGACACGGTATGGGGGGTTCAGAATGTGCCCGCTGGAGGACGACACGGTATGGGGGGTTCAGAATGTGCCCGCTGGAGGAGGACACGGTATGGGGGGTTCAGAATGTGCCCGCTGGAGGACAACATGGTATGGGGGCAGAATGTGGAGGAGGACACGGTATGGGGGCAGAATGTGCCCGCTGGATCAACACACAGTATGGGGGGTTCAGAATGTGCCCGCTGGAGGAGGACACGGTATGGGGGGTTCAGAATGTGCCCGCTGGAGGAGGACACGGTATGGGGGGTTCAGAATGTGCCCGCTGGAGGAGAACATGGTATGGGGGGTTCAGAATGTGCCCGCTGGAGGAAGACACGGTATGGGGGGTTCAGAATGTGCCCGCTGGAGGAGGACACGGTATGGGGGCAGAATGTGCCCGCTGGAGGACGACACGGTATGGGGGCAGAATGTACCCGCTGGAGGACGACACGGTATGGGGGCAGAATGTGCCCGCTGGAGGAGGACACGGTATGGGGGGTTCAGAATGTGCCCGCTGGAGGAGGACACGGTATGGGGGGTTCAGAATGTGCCCGCTGGAGGACGACACGGTATGGGGGCAGAATGTGCCCGCTGGAGGACGACACGGTATGGGGGCAGAATGTGCCCGCTGGAGGACGACACGGTATGGGGGCAGAATGTGCCTGCTGGAGGAGGACACGGTATGGGGGGTTCAGAATTTGCCCGCTGGAGGAGGACATGGTATGGGGGCAGAATGTGCCCGCTGGAGGACGACACGGTATGGGGGCAGAATGTGCACGCTGGATCAACACACAGGATGGGGGGTTCAGAATGTGCCCGCTGGAGGAGGACACGGTATGGGGGGTTCAGAATGTGCCCGCTGGAGGACACAGAATGGCATCTGAGCAGATCATCATGAACTTAATCCGGTTACATCAGCCAATACAATAAATAAAAAATCTGCCTTTTTATTGGTGTGGGCATAATTCACAAACCTCCTTTCCTGCTTACTGAAAGGCAGATGTAGAAAAGGCATAATGGTGAGGATACTACATGAATTGATAAGACAAAATGGCCTACTTTTCTTCATGTATACCTACCACCTTTCAGAGGGAGCTGATGATCAATGATATACAGAGAAAATCTGATATTACTTGATTATTAAGGAACTTGGAAGCATAAAGCCCATTTTCCAGTTGGGTTTGGCTCAGTAAAACACACCAATTACCTGTCCTAATTTAAACAATGGGTACTAATGTGGTATATCTTGTATTTTTTGTTGTTTGTAAATCTCACTTATTTGTGAGATTGTAAACAGGTTTTTTGACATTTTTTTGGGACATACAGTGGGGAGAACAAGTATTTGATACACTGCCGATTTTGCAGGTTTTCCTACTTACAAAGCATGTAGAGGTGTGTAATTTTTATCATAGGTACACTTCAACTGTGAGAGACGGAATCTAAAACAAAAATCCAGAAAATCACATTGTATGATTTTTAAGTAATTAATTAACATTTTATTGCATGACATAAGTATTTGATACATCAGAAAAGCAGAACTTAATATTTGGTACAGAAACCTTTGTTTGCAATTACAGAGATCAGACGTTTCCTGTAGTTCTTGACCAGGTTTGCACACACTGCAGCAGGGATTTTGGCCCACTCCTCCATACAGACCTTCTCCAGATCCTTCAGGTTTCGGGGCTGTCGCTGGGCAATACGGACTTTCAGCTCCCTCCAAAGATTTTCTATTGGGTTCAGGTCTGGAGACTGGCTAGGCCACTCCAGGACCTTGAGATGCTTCTTACGGAGCCACTCCTTAGTTGCCCTGGCTGTGTGTTTTGGGTCGTTGTCATTCTGGAAGACCCAGCCACGACCCATCTTCAATGCTCTTACTGAGGGAAGGAGGTTGTTGGCCAAGATCTCGCGATACATGGCCCCATCCATCCTCCCCTCAATACGGTGCAGTCGTCCTGTCCCCTTTGCAGAAAAGCATCCCCAAAGAATGATGTTTCCACCTCCATGCTTCACAGTTGGGATGGTGTTCTTGGGGTTGTACTCATCCTTCTTCTTCCTCCAAACACAGCGAGTGGAGTTTAGACCAAAAAGCTCTATTTTTGTCTCATCAGACCACATGACCTTCTCCCATTCCTCCTCTGGATCATCCAGATGGTCATTGGCAAACTTCAGACGGGCCTGGACATGCGCTGGCTTGAGCAGGGGGACCTTGCGTGCGCTGCAGGATTTTAATCCATGACGGCGTAGTGTGTTACTAATGGTTTTCTTTGAGACTGTGGTCCCAGCTCTCTTCAGGTCATTGACCAGGTCCTGCCGTGTAGTTCTGGGCTGATCCCTCACCTTCCTCATGATCATTGATGCCCCACGAGGTGAGATCTTGCATGGAGCCCCAGACCGAGGGTGATTGACCGTCATCTTGAACTTCTTCCATTTTCTAATAATTGCGCCAACAGTTGTTGCCTTCTCACCAAGCTGCTTGCCTATTGTCCTGTAGCCCATCCCAGCCTTGTGCAGGTCTACAATTTTATCCCTGATGTCCTTACACAGCTCTCTGGTCTTGGCCATTGTGGAGAGGTTGGAGTCTGTTTGATTGAGTGTGTGGACAGGTGTCTTTTATACAGGTAACGAGTTCAAACAGGTGCAGTTAATACAGGTAATGAGTGGAGAACAGGAGGGCGTCGTAAAGAAAAACTAACAGGTCTGTGAGAGCCGGAAATCTTACTGGTTGGTAGGTGATCAAATACTTATGTCATGCAATAAAATACAAATTAATTACTTAAAAATCATACAATGTGATTTTCTGGATTTTTGTTTTAGATTCCGTCTCTCACAGTTGAAGTGTACCTATGATAAAAATTACAGACCTCTAAATGCTTTATAAGTAGGAAAACCTGCAAAATCGGCAGTGTATCAAATACTTGTTCTCCCCACTGTATTTCCAACTTCAGTATCCAAAATGTTCTGGCTCCTCCCATAGGATATAGTAATTACAAAAATGTATAACGCTGAAAGTAGGGTTTTGGTGTTTGTCATTAGCATTTTGGTGAGCGCTATGCTAGCCAGCCCAAAGGTTACATGGCCACAATCAAGCTACATTATGAATCAGAATATCATGGGAATTTTATACCACAATTCATTTGACGAGGAAAAGAGGACTGACTGCCAGATGCCTCTGGATCTGCAGATAGAGAAGATATTGGCTCAACGCTCACCAGCCCAATGAGTAGGTGCAGGAGGTTTAGGCTTGAGATCCAAAGGCCTTGAATTCACACAAAATGTGCCTCTAATCCAGGGTTTCCCAAACTCAGTCCTCTGGACCCCAAGGTTTTTGCCCTAGCACTACACAGCTGATTCAAATAATCAAGCTTTGATCATTTATCAATTGTGTAGTTTTATGTATTTATTTTATTTAACTTGGCAAATCAGTTAAGATCAAATTCTTATTTACAATGACTGCCAAACCCGGACAACGCTGGGCCAATTGTGTGCCGCCCTATGGGACTCCCAATCACGGCCGGCTGTGATGCAGCTTGGATTCGAACCAGGGGATGCAGCATGCAGCGACACTGAGCTGCAGTGCCTTAGACCGCTGCGCCACTCGCCACTTTCACAACACTAAAACGTGCACCCCATGGACCGAGTTTGGGAAACACTGCTCTATCCAAATGGTGTTGAAGTCATTAAACCCGCAGCTTGAGGGACATTTACTAAGTGTTGAAATGATTAAACAAAACAGCATGAGGGCCATTTACTAAGTGTTGAAGTCATTAAACACACAGCTCGAGGGCCATTTACTAAGTGTTTAAGTCATTAAACACACAGCTTGAGGGCCATTTACTAAGTGTTGAAGTCATTAAACCCACAGCTCGAGGGCCATTTACTAAGTGTTGAAGTCATTAAACCCACAGCTCGAGGGCCATCTACTAAGTGTTGAAGTCATTAAACCCACAGCTCGAGGGCCATTTACTAAGTGTTGAAATCATTAAACCCGCAGCTTGAGGGCCATTTACTAAGTGTTGAAGTCATTAAACCCACAGCTCGAGGGCCATTTACTAAGTGTTGAAGTCATTAAACCCACAGCTCGAGGGCCATTTACTAAGTGTTGCAGTCATTAAACCCACAGCTTGAGGGCCATTTACTAAGTGTTGAAGTCATTAAACCCACATCTTGAGGGCCATTTACTAAGTGTTGAAGTCATTAAACCCACATCTCGAGGGCCATTTACTAAGTGTTGAAGTCATTAAACCCACAGCTCGAGGGCCATTTACTAAGTGTTGAAGTCATTAAACCCACAGCTCGAAGGCCATTTACTAAGTGTTGAAGTCATTAAACCCACAGCTTGAGGGCCATTTACTAAGTGTTGAAGTCATTAAACCCACATGCCTGAAACATTTTACCTGCTGTGCTACGTTTAACTATACTATCAACCTGAAGTGCAGCACATCCTCCTGTTTTGTAAAAATAAGTATGAACGCAGAGGAATTAACAAGCTACGTGTAGAATATAACACCGGAATTGGATGATATAAAATCGACACAAAAACACCGAAACACACTATAGAGCTGGAGAAAAAGTGACAGGCAAATGAGAGGTCTGTATGTAAACCTGCATTCGAAACACTTCATTAATCACAACAGATAGTCATTGCACCACCATTCTACACGTACTGTATCTACAAGTGATATCAATGCTTTGACAATACATCTTGATATGGTTTATAAGTGGTGACAGAATGTACTGTCAAAGAAATCACAGAGAGAGCCAGAGAGAGCCAGATTGAGAGCGAGTGAAAGACTACTGGAGATGCAGCTTCATCCAACTGACTGTAGTTAGCCAGTAAATTAGTGTAGGTTACCTTGTGCTGCCATTGTGTCAAAGCTTTTATACTCTATGAAACATGGTTTGAAGTTGAACTGTGGTACAATACTGTACTGAGTCCACCGTCATATGGAATAAGGGTTTATTAGACATGCATGGAGTAAGTCTTTGTCAGAGCTAACAAGCCACAACTGAATGACGCACGTCATTTTGTTATTAAACTCAATGAAAAAATGGCACTAATGGATCTACACACATCTGCGAGTGATGTCACAGAGCTGTGCCAATGCATCATGATATGGCCTATAATGTAACATATTGACTACTGTCAAACACATTTTGAATTCTACTGTAGCTGTACAGTTGTAGAACTGTAGTTTATTGTGTGCTTACCTTTCGGAACATTTACAAAAAACTGTTCCCGAAAAATCCCTTTTTCAGGACCCAGTCTTTCTAAGATAATTCGTAAAAATCCAAATAACTTCACAGATCTTCATTGTAAAAGGGTTTAAACACTGTTTCCCATGAATGAACCATAAACAATTAATGAACATGCACCTGTGGAACGGTCGTTAAGACACTAACAGCTTACAGACGGTAGGCAATTAAGGTCACAGTTATGAAAACTTAGGACACTAAAGAGACATTTCTACTGACTCTGAAAAACACCAAATTAAAGATGCCCAGGGTCCCTGCTCATCTGTGTGAACGGGCCTTATGCATGCTGCAAGGAGGCATGAGGACTGCAGATGTGGCCAGGGCAATACATTGCAATGTCCGTACTGTGAGACGCCTAAGACAGCACTACAGGGAGACAGGACGGACAGCTGATCGTCCTTGCAGTGGCAGACCACGTGTAACAACACCTGCATAGGATCGGAACATCAGAACATCACACCTGCGGGACAGGTACAGGATGGGACACAACAACTGCCCGAGTCACAACAGGAACGCACAATCCCTCCATCAGTGCTCAGACTGTCCCAATACACGTGAAATGGTATGAAATCTGAACTATTGATCACTCAAGAAGAAGTGAGTCCTCGTAAGAACATTGACCGACGCAGAAAACTGGACATCTCACTCCCACGACGACCCGGAAGAATCTACAAAGGATAATGGCGACCTCGACTGGGCAAACCAGAGCCTCACACCCACCAGCTCAACTATCGAAGCCAGCTTCACGTAAATACAATGCACTACCTTTCTCAGAACGAGCGATCGTTAGTGGCATATGTATTTATGTGAGAATTGCTTCCCAGGTCCGATAGAGACCCATTCCTTAGTCTTTCTTCCAACCCCCCCCTCTAAATATATCGTGTTATAACCAAACTGTCCCACTAGGGACCGTATTTACTGTATAATGTCATGTATTTTATATTCTGTAATTGTTTAATTAGTTAGTAAATAAATAATTGAGCCAATTGGTGTATGGATGATTCATAGTATAGGCTGGGTTCGTGCAGATAACCAAGAATTTTACGACGTTCAGAAGAGACTGATAGAAGGTAAAGAATAATGAATAACTGATTGACTGATATTGATATAAAAGATCTTCATATCTTTAAGTGGATTCGGGAGATAACCGCTCTATATAAACTAACTCTTCCGTGGTGCCCCAGGTTATTAACGAGTTAATTGTTGAATGGTTTAATTCAAATCACGTAATCAATCAAATGTTAGGTAATCGATTTGATAAAATAGCTTGTCATCACATTAAAGAAGTCAGAGACACGACACTATGTATGCTTGGAATCAGCATAAAAAGGGCTATTGACAGCAACTCATCAATGTTAGATGTCATAAATGAGGACCGGAAAAAGAAAGTGGAGGAAAACTGTACTTACATTAAAACAATTGCAGATGTGCTGCTATTAACTGCCACTCAAAAATATAGCGCAGAGAGGTCATCGAGAGTCTTTTGACTCTCATAACAAAGGGTATTTTTTTTTGACAATCTTAGAAGAAATAGCAAAGCATGACCCTCTCATAGAGAAAATGATGAATGCATGTGGCCATGCTAAGTACACAAGCCACCAAATCCAGAAGGAAGTTCTTGAGGGCTGAGCTGAGATGGTACAACGTGAACTAATAAGAGAAGTAATAGAAAGTTAAGTTTTTAGTGAAATTGAAACCCAATGTCTTTAGTTGTGAGGTACTATTACAACGGAGCCATCCACGAAAGCTTTTTACACTTTCACTCAGCTGAAAGCTTAGATGCAGCAGGTCTCACAAAAATTATAATTGATTGCCTTGAAAAACATGGTCTGGACTACAGAAATAATCTTGTGGGGCAAGGCTATGACGGTGCATCCGTCACGAGCGGAAAGCATTCTGGTGTGTCTGCACGGATTAAAAACAGTGCAAGATTTGCATTTTATGTGCACTGTAATGCACATTGTTTGAATGTGGTTCTTGTCGATGCTGTAAAATCAGTGTCTGAGGCAGTTAACTTTTTTTTGCTCTCCTGCAGAAGCTTTATAACTTTGTATCTGGCTCGTACTCTGGCTGTATCCACAGCAGCAGCAGCCCGGGGAACTACGGAGACTTACGGATGTAAGGTGGGCATGCAGATACATGGCATGCCGTAAATGTTATTTTTTGTAAATAAACTATGCAATTTATCTTATCTCCTTGGTGTTTGTTTGAGTTTTATTTTCTGAAAATATTTTGGGATGTATTTTGGGATAGAGCCAGATTAAATATTTATAAAAACAGAGTGACCTAAGTCTCTCCAGTATGTGAGTACAGTGTGTGTGTGTGTGTGTGTGTGTGTGTGTGTGTGTGTGTGTGTGTGTGTGTGTGTGTGTGTGTGTGTGTGTGTGTGTGTGTGTGTGTGTGTGTGTGTGTGTGTGTGTGTGTGTGTGTGTGTAAGACATTGAGCTGCAGTTCCGAGGTAGAGACACTAGTATGTTAAATAATTCTAGTGAAGTAACCCTGTTGAACCACACTATCTGTCACATTGAAGAACTCCGGGTTCAGTGAATTATCACTTCTACCTCTAAAACCAGCAATCAAAGGATTCATTCATGCTCCTTAGATGCCAAGTTAGGGTTACACACACATGTTCTGTCATGGTCTATGGAGCCCCTGAAGTAGCCCCGGCCACCTCATGTAGAAAACGCGAGTTCCACGACTGCTTCCTAGGTTCCGGCCTTTCTAGGGAGTTTGTCCTACCCACTGTGCTTCTACATCTGCATTGCTTGCAGATGGGTTTCTGTACAGCACTTTGTGACATCTGCTGATGTAAGAAGGGGCTTTATAAATACATTTGATTTGATTGAGATACCAACATTATAAGAAAATGGTAGGTGCGTGTGGTCAGAAAACCAATCCGTGTCGGGTGTGACCACCATTTGCCTCATTGCAGCACGACATCTCCGTTGCATAAAGTTGATCAGGCTGTTGACTGTGGAATGTTGTCCCACTCATTTTCAATGGTTGTGTGAAGTTGCTGGACATTGGGGGGGAACTGGAGGACGCTGTCGTACACGTCGATCCAGAATATGCAAAAAATGCTCAATGGGTGACACATCTGGTGAATATGCAGACCATGGAAGAACTGGGAAATGTTCAGCTTCCAGGAATTCTGTACAGATCCTTGTGACATGGGGCCGTGTATTATCATGCTGAAACATGAGGTGATGGCGGAGGATGAATGGCACGACAATGGACCTCAGGATCACATCACAGTATCTCTGTGTACTCAAATTTCCAACGATAAAATGCAATTGTGTTCGTTGTTCGTAGATTATGCCTGCCCATACCCTAACCCCACCATGGGGCACTCTGTTCACAACGTTGACATCAGCAAACCCGCTCACCCACACAACGCCATACACGTGGGTCTGCCATCAGGCCGGTACAGTTGATACCGGGATTCACCCATGAAGAGCACACTTCTCCAGCATGCCAGTGGCCATCGAAGGTGAGCATTTGCCCACTGAAGTCAGTTACGACACCAAACTGCAGTCAGGTCAAAACCCTGGTCAGGACGACGAGCACGTAGGTAACTGCCACTTGAGTAAATGAGGGATACAATATTGAAAGCATGATGTGCTTCTACACAGGAAGTTGCAGACACTTGTAGAATCTATGCTAAGGCGCATTGAAGCTTTTCTGGCAGCTCAATTAAGATCCAATCAAATTGTATTAGTCATATGCGCCGAATACAACAGGTGCCTTACAGTGAAATGCTTACTTACAAGCACTTAACCAACAATGCAGTTAAAAAAAATATGGATAAAAATATGAAGTAAAAGTAACAAGTAATTAAAGAGCAGCAGTAAAATAACAATAGCGAGACTATATACAAGGGGTGTACCGGTACAGAGTCAATGTGCGGGGGCCCCGGTTAGTTGAGGTAATATGTACATGCAGGTAGAGTTATTAAAGTGACTATGCATAGATGATAACAACAGAGAGTAGCAGCGGTGTAAAAATGTGGGGGGGCAATGCAAATAGTTTGGGTAGCCATTTGATTAGGTGTTCAGGAGTCTTATGGATGGGAGTAGAAGCTGTTTAGAAGCCTCTTGGACCTAGACTTGGCGCTCCGTTACCGCTTGCCGTGCGGTAGCAGAGAGAACAGTCTATGACTAGGGTGGCTGGAGTCTTGACAATTTTTAGGGCCTTCCTCTGACACCGCCTGGTATAGAGGTCCTGGAATGCAGGAAGCATGGCCCCAGTGATGTACTGGGTCGTTCGCACTACCCTCTGTAGTGCCTTGCGGTCGGAGGTCGAGCAGTTACCATACCAAGCAGTGATACAACCAGTCAGGATGCTCTCGATGGTGCAGCTGTAGAACCTTTTGAGGATCTGAGGACCCATGCCAAATCTTTTCAGTCTCCTGAATAGGTTTTGTTGTGCCCTCTTCACGACGGTCTTGGTGTGCTTGGACCATGTTAGATTGTTGGTAATGTGGACACCAAGGAACTTGAAGCTCTCAACCTGCTCCACTGCAGCCCCGTCGATGAGAATGAGGGCGTGCTCAGTCCTCCTTTTCCTGTAGTCCACAATCATCTCCTTTGTCTTGATCACATTGAGGGAGAGGTTGTTGTCCTGGCACCACATGGCCAGGTCTCTGACCTCCTCCCTAAGACACTTTCAGTTGGCGTTTCCTTTATTTTGGCAGTTACCGGTAGCAGCAGGCTACACGGAGAATGGAACAGCTGTATAGGAGAAACAGCTTGAGTCGCGTAAATGGGAATATAACATTGCAGATAAAGTTTTGAATGAGAGAATTGTGTGTACAACATCTAAAGTCCTGCATCACTATACTGAGAGCTTTGGTGTTTGTCCCGATGGGCATTAGGATCTGGTTGCATGCAGCTGTGCACTGAATTTATGATTACTTGGGTTCTGCCAGCTGTGGGCATGTGGTCAGGATTAAATCCAACCCAAGGTAAACAGTTACTGTACGGTACCCTTTATTCTGTGATGTATCATTTTTTCCTAACATCTCACCAATGTCCGTTTTGGACGAGACTGATTTGACAAATTACAATACTTACACTTTATAGTCAATTTTGACACTAAAATAAATGTTTCTCGCTCATATCGATTCCATATAGCCCATTTTCTAAATGAAAAGTAGCTTTTTAGGTGCAGTCGATCCAGGGCCCTCAAACTCAACTCTGGGCCTCAAAACTAGATCCACTATGTTTTTTCCTTTTCCCCCAGTAATCAGGGACTGATTTTGACCTGGGACACCAGGTGGGTGCAATGAATTATCAGGTAAAACAGAAAAACAGCAGGATCCGGGCCTCGTAGGGTAAGAGTTAAATTCCCCTGCTCTAGGGTAGGGCTCTCCAACCCTGTTCCTGGAGAGCTACCGTGCAGGTATTCGCTCCAACCCCAGTTGTAACTAACCAGCTAATTATTAAAATCAGGTGTATTAGAGTGAAGAGCTACCATCCTGTAGGTTTCAAAGAACAGGGTTGGAGCCCGCTGGTTTAGGGGTTAGTTAGGGACGTCCCAAGGATTCCAAAAAAGCACTAACCTTGGTGAATCACTACCACATACATGTAATCTCTCTTTGCATAATCCTAGCTCCCTTTCCTCCCCTCCTTAGCTTTCCTAAATCCATTTCCTCATATCCTTGGCCTTCCTAGTTCGTTTTCCTATCTTAATCTCATTTCTTCTAACACCCTTTCCTTTCCTCCTATTCTAGTTTCCTTTCCTTCTTCACTTGCTCCCATTTCCTCCCCTAACTGTATTTTCTCTTCTCCTTCCCTTTCCTAGAGCTCAATTCAAGATTGGCTTAAAAAATTATATATTAAAAAAAAGATCGTGTTGATGCAGAGATTGAAGTCAATCATAGGAATGTGGGCGTATGGATAATATAATAATGAGAAATACATAGTTAACACACAAAACAGTAGATGCAAAGATTTGTTTGAAACAGAATGAATATCTGACTGCGTCTTCTATGAGCACTTCCGGTAAAAATCACTCTCCCGATTGGTCGAATTTAAAAATGAGACCGCGACAGTTTAGGATGACAACAGAAGACGGAATTTCGTTGCGAAACATTTTTGTGGAAAAAAAAAGTCTGTCACGTAAGTAGACATTAAAAACCCTAATATCAATAAGATTTTTTCCCCCTAATGATTCGAATATATAGGGTAAGTTAGTGGTTTGCATGTCTCTTCATTATGTTACAAAAAGACTAACGTTACCTAGTTAAGTTAGCTGTGTTGGCGTCGCCTCGTCGGAATAGTGGTTTAGCCAACGTTAACTAGCTGTCAGTGCAGTTACCAATTTGTTTCGTTAAAGCCAACAACATGTTCACCTTCGCTTGATTAGTGCTGTGATCTGCTTACGTTGAATGTCGAAGGTGATTTGTTAGCTAGCTAGTTGCTAATGTGGAAGGTGCGTTGTTAGCTAACTATAGCCAGTGCTTTGCTCAACACCTGTTTCTTTGTCCCACCACATTATTTGACACAGGATGATGGAATCAGGTTATCACAGCACATTGGAAAGCGCGGAGAGGGAAATTAACGTCGACGACCTGAGGAAAGACCTTATATCAGAGTTTCACTCACAGGAGTCATGCCTTGAAGAGAATGAGCACTTGCAAGTGTACCTCCGCATTCGACCGTTCACATCAATTGAAAGTGAAAATGGCGAATCACAGGTAATTTAACACACTGCTCTGGCTTGAAATAGTTTTTCACAAGAAGCACACACGTCAGGTAACAAGAGCCTTGGATAATAACTGTTGACCAAAGTTTAAATTTACCATTGACTTGTGACTTGCTGTCCTTTGCTCTACAAATTCAAGGACTGCGTTTCCATTGAGCCCCCAGACAAGGTCCTCCTCAAGGCTCCAAGGACTTCCCTCTCAGCAGGGCTTAGTGACAAATCAGTCCCTCAGACAGCTCAACGGTTCCAGTTCTCACAGGTCAGTCAGCAGGGCCTGTCAGTGCCATCCAGGGACTGTATACATATATATTTTTTTGCCTGCCAGCTAGATCTTACACATTTAGAGTAATGGTGATTTTTAATGTGCACTGTCCCTGTAAAACACATTTTTAACAAAGTAGAACCCAAAAAACACACAAGAAAATAAATAATAACCACGATCTCATAAGGAACAGAAGATAGATCTTATAACAACACTGTTCATTTATTTTTGTCCTCAGGTCTTGGGGCCAGAAACCTCTCAGAGAGAGATGTTTGATGGCACAGTGAGAAGTCTGGTCAAGGATGTTCTGGAAGGTGGAAATTCTCTGGTTTTCACATATGGAGTCACAAATGCGGGAAAGACATTCACATTTCTAGGTTTGATTTCTTGATATATATATATTTTTTTTTAATTGCCTTGCAGCGTTGGAAAGATGCATACTGTTTTGACATAACATCCTACTTGTACACAAGGGCCGGCCTGAGTTAGTTGTTGCACAGATTCACTGTGGAAACGCAATCCTTTTTAAAGTCAAATCATATGTTGACCTTTCACCCCATTTCAAACCATGCTCTTTTATGGCCAACTCCCACAAACACTAAGAAGACATGATTCACACATTAACAGATCTTCAACACCTGTTGTGTTTTTAAGGTCCAGAGGCCAACGCAGGGATCCTCCCCAGGTCTTTGAATGTCATCTTTAACAGCATTGAGGGGCGTGTTTACAACCAGATGACTATCAAGCCACAGCGATGCAGAGAGTTCATCAGGCTCACGAAAGATCAGCAGAGTGAAGAGGCCACTAGCAAGAGAAATCTCTTCAGGCTCCTCAAGGAGGTACAGGGTTGGTTTATGAACCCAAATTCGTCATAAAAATATTTTTTTAAAGCCATTGCATTACTCAACAAGTTTTTCTTTGGGTTTAATAATTTATTTTATATCATTGCTCTTCCCCCATAGAGTGATAACCTGAAAAGCTCCACCAGCCAGACAAGCTCCACCAGCAAGACAAGCTCCACCAGCAAGACAACCCTACAAGGCAAGGAGATTCATCATTTATGTGGTCTTACACCACCATGCATGTTCATGTTTTGCATTTATACATGATTGTCACATGTCACGTTGCTCGCTCTCACTCTGTGTGTGTGAGAGAGCGCGCCCGTTTGGTGCATCGTTTGTCATCACAATAGACTTCTATCCAACAAGAGGGTTCGTAAACAGTCTAACCACTTGTTTCTCTGACAGGGTCCACACTAAGTGACATTGAGAGGACTGTGACTGAAGACGCTTTCAGTCTGGCTGTTGACGCACACACCAAGTTCTCAGTCTGGGTGTCCTTCTGTGAAATCTACAATGAGAATATTCACGACTTGCTGGAGCCCATACCGATCGGAGCCCTGAAGAGATCCACGCTGCGGCTGTCGCAGGATGTCAAAGGCAACTCCTTTGTAAAAGGTAACAGATGCATTGGAGGTGTAAAGCATATATATTGCTGTCTAACAAGTGCTTAATATATCTATCCTGGGAATCGAACCCACAATCCTGTTGTAAAAGCACCACGCTCTACCAACTGAGCTGCAAAGGACCAAATGTTCCTGCGTGTAATTTCAGATCTGAAGTGGATACAAGTGAACAACGCGGAGGAAGCCTACAAGGTGATGAAGCTAGGAAAGAAGAACCAGAGCTTCGCCAGCACAAAGCTCAACCTCCTCTCGAGCAGGAGGTACGATCATTTTTAAAAGCACGTTATTTTCCCTTTTCCAATTTTATTAATTTGAATGTTTCTTTGGGCTGTTACTAACTTGCGTGAGTCAAGTTCACACAGAGTAGATTGCCCGCTGTGCTCTTATAGAAATCTCTTCCTATGCTCAGCCACAGCATCTTTTCTGTTCGTATCCTGCGGATTGAAGATGCTAGGATTCCTCGTGTTAACTCTGTCAGCGAGTAAGTGAAATTGATATTTTATTCATTCGCTCACAATAATAAATCATCTTCTATAAGCACCCATGCAGTACTTGTGGGTGTGTAAGGCAGGGCTGTTTTTTTTCTCCTTCCTGTTCAGGCTGTCCCTGTGTGACCTGGCTGGGTCAGAACGGTGCGCTAAAACTCAGAATAAAGGGGAGCGTTTGAAAGAAGCCGGGAACATCAACACTTCGCTGATGACGCTGGGCAAGTGCATCAACGCCTTACGTCAAAGCCAGCAATCCAAGTGAGCCGTGTCTGCTTTTTGACATGCGTAATACAGAGTCTACAAAACATTAGGAACGCCTTCCTAATATTGGGGGGGGGGGTATACATAATCTTTTAGCTGACACTGCTGCAACTCATTTCTCAGTGCTCTGAGAAGTATGGTTTTTTGTTGTACATTGTCCCTGTCCAAACGTAATTAATACAATGTCTTTTCTGACCTGCCTCTTGTTGCTAGGCTACCACAGCACATCCCTTTCAGGGAGAGCAAGCTCACCCACTACCTGCAAGGCTTCTTCTGTGGGCGGGGCAAAGCCTGCATGGTAGTCAACGTCAACCAGTGTGCCTCCATGTACGACGAGACGATCAACGTGCTCAAGTTCTCCGCCGTGGCTCAGAAGGTGGTGGTGCTGACATCCAAGACCGCCTCCCATCTCGCCACCAAGACGTCGGCCCGGCAACTGTCCGTGATCGTCGACCACGCAGACAGGAAGAACCTATTGGGTAAGCGGAGAAGGAGCTCTCTGGTTGGCTGGGAGACCAGTCTGGAGGATGTGCAGGAGGATGTTGATGACATGGAAGGGGAGAGCACGGCAGAGGACAGCGTGATTGAGGAGACCATGCAGGAAGTGGACGATGACGAGTTTCTCATCGATAAAGATGCTTATGAGGTAAGGCTCTCCCCCTAGCTACTAGGGCTGAGAGTTGCCAGGGACCTCATTACACCAGACCTCATTACACCAGACTGAGGGGCCTCATTACACCAGGCCTCATTACACCAGGCCTCATTACACCAGGCCTCATTACACCAGGCCTCATTACACCAGGCCTCATTACACCAGACTGAGGGGCCTCATTACACCAGACTGAGGGGCCTCATTACACCAGACTGAGGGGCCTCATTACACCAGACTGAGGGGCCTCATTACACCAGACTGAGGGGCCTCATTACACCAGACTGAGGGGCCTCATTACACCAGGCCTCATTACACCAGACTGAGGGACCTCATTACACCAGACTGAGGGGCCTCATTACACCAGGCCTCATTACACCAGACTGAGGGACCTCATTACACCAGACTGAGGGGCCTCATTACACCAGGCCTCATTACACCAGACTGAGGGGCCTCATTACACCAGGCCTCATTACACCAGACTGAGGGACCTCATTACACCAGACTGAGGGACCTCATTACACCAGACTGAGGGGCCTCATTACACCAGACTGAGGGGCCTCATTACACCAGGCCTCATTACACCAGACTGAGGGACCTCATTACACCAGACTGAGGTGCCTCATTACACCAGGCCTCATTACACCAGGCCTCATTACACCAGACTGAGGGACCTCATTACACCAGACTGAGGTGCCTCATTACACCAGGCCTCATTACACCAGACTGAGGGGCCTCATTACACCAGACTGAGGGGCCTCATTACACCAGACTGAGGGACCTCATTACACCAGACTGAGGGGCCTCATTACACCAGACTGAGGGACCTCATTACACCAGACTGAGGGACCTCATTACACCAGACTGAGGTGCCTCATTACACCAGGCCTCATTACACCAGACTGAGGGACCTCATTACACCAGACTGAGGGGCCTCATTACACCAGACTGAGGGACCTCATTACACCAGACTGAGGGACCTCATTACACCAGACTGAGGGGCCTCATTACACCAGACTGAGGCCTCATTACACCAGACTGAGGGACCTCATTACACCAGACTGAGGGACCTCATTACACCAGACTGAGGGGCCTCATTACACCAGACTGAGGGGCCTCATTACACCAGGCCTCATTACACCAGACTGAGGGACCTCATTACACCAGACTGAGGGGCCTCATTACACCAGGCCTCATTACACCAGACTGAGGGACCTCATTACACCAGACTGAGGTGCCTCATTACACCAGGCCTCATTACACCAGACTGAGGGACCTCATTACACCAGACTGAGGTGCCTCATTACACCAGGCCTCATTACACCAGACTGAGGGGCCTCATTACACCAGACTGAGGGGCCTCATTACACCAGACTGAGGGACCTCATTACACCAGACTGAGGGGCCTCATTACACCAGACTGAGGGGCCTCATTACACCAGACTGAGGGGCCTCATTACACCAGACTGAGGGACCTCATTACACCAGACTGAGGGACCTCATTACACCAGACTGAGGTGCCTCATTACACCAGGCCTCATTACACCAGACTGAGGGACCTCATTACACCAGACTGAGGGACCTCATTACACCAGACTGAGGGACCTCATTACACCAGACTGAGGTGCCTCATTACACCAGGCCTCATTACACCAGACTGAGGGACCTCATTACACCAGACTGAGGGACCTCATTACACCAGACTGAGGGCCCTCATTACACCAGACTGAGGGACCTCATTACACCAGACTGAGGGACCTCATTACACCAGACTGAGGTGCCTCATTACACCAGGCCTCATTACACCAGACTGAGGGACCTCATTACACCAGACTGAGGTGCCTCATTACACCAGGCCTCATTACACCAGACTGAGGGACCTCATTACACCAGACTGAGGTGCCTCATTACACCAGGCCTCATTACACCAGACTGAGGGACCTCATTACACCAGACTGAGGGGCCTCATTACACCAGACTGAGGGGCCTCATTACACCAGACTGAGGGGCCTCATTACACCAGACTGAGGGGCCTCATTACACCAGACTGAGGGGCCTCATTACACCAGACTGAGGGGCCTCATTACACCAGACTGAGGGGCCTCATTACACCAGACTGAGGGGCCTCATTACACCAGACTGAGGGGCCTCATTACACCAGACTGAGGTGCCATTACAACATGTATTGCGTTCCGAACATATTGCTCACAACATGTCTGCTGCAGAGGGACAAGAGAGTCATGATAACTAGTTTTGATCCGTTGTGGAAATAAGTGCTGAAAACAAATAGTCTCCCTATTTTAAAAGGTGGAGAACAAGCTATGAAGGGAAAATTCGTTTTGGTGCAGGGACAGCCAACTAGTGCAAAAATAATACAGCGACATTGTCAAAAATAATATCCCGATTTATGTAACCGTATTGATTTGTTCCTCCATCACTACTAACCTCTGTTTAGTAGTCACCTACATTTCCAGGCCCTGATTTACATTTACATTTAAGTCATTTAGCAGACGCTCTTATCCAGAGCGACTTACAAGTTGGTGCATTCACCTTATGATGTCCAGTGGAACAACCACTTTACAATAGTGCATCTAACTCTAAGGGGGGGGGGGGGTTAGAAGGATTACTTTATCCTATCCTAGGTATTCCTTAAAGAGGTGGGGTTTCAGGTGTCTCCGGAAGGTGGTGATTGATTCCGCTGACCTGGCGTCGTGGGGGAGTTTGTTCCACCATTGGGGTGCCAGAGCAGCGAACAGTTTTGACTGGGCTGAGCGGGAGCTGTACTTCCTCAGAGGTAGGGAGGCGAGCAGGCCAGAGGTGGATGAACGCAGTGCCCTTGTTTGGGTGTAGGGCCTGATCAGAGCCTGAAGGTACGGAGGTGCCGTTCCCCTCACAGCTCCGTAGGCAAGCACCATGGTCTTGTAGCGGATGCGAGCTTCAACTGGAAGCCAGTGGAGAGAGCGGAGGAGCGGGGTGACGTGAGAGAACTTGGGAAGGTTGAACACCAGACGGGCTGCGGCGTTCTGGATGAGTTGTAGGGGTTTAATCGCACAGGCAGGGAGCCCAGCCAACAGCGAGTTGCAGTAATCCAGACGGGAGATGACAAGTGCCTGGATTAGGACCTGCGCCGCTTCCTGTGTGAGGCAGGGTCGTACTCTGCGAATGTTGTAGAGCATGAACCTACAGGAACGGGTCACCGCCTTGATGTTGGTTGAGAACGGCAGGGTGTTGTCCAGGATCACGCCAAGGTTCTTAGCGCTCTGGGAGGAGGACACAATGGAGTTGTCAACCGTGATGGCGAGATCATGGAACGGGCAGTCCTTCCCCGGGAGGAAGAGCAGCTCCGTCTTGCCGAGGTTCAGCTTGAGGTGGTGATCCGTCATCCACACTGATATGTCTGCCAGACATGCAGAGATGCGATTCGCCACCTGGTTATCAGAAGGGGGAAAGGAGAAGATTAATTGTGTGTCGTCTGCATAGCAATGATAGGAGAGACCATGTGAGGATATGACAGAGCCAAGTGACTTGGTGTATAGCGAGAATAGGAGAGGGCCTAGAACAGAGCCCTGGGGGACACCAGTGGTGAGAGCACGTGGTGCGGAGACAGATTCTCGCCACGCCACCTGGTAGGAGCGACCTGTCAGGTAGGACGCAATCCAAGCGTGGGCCGCGCCGGAGATGCCCAACTCGGAGAGGGTGGAGAGGAGGATCTGATGGTTCACAGTATCAAAGGCAGCCGATAGGTCTAGAAGGATGAGAGCAGAGGAGAGAGAGTTAGCTTTAGCAGTGCGGAGCGCCTCCGTGACACAGAGAAGAGCAGTCTCAGTTGAATGACTAGTCTTGAAACCTGACTGATTTGGATCAAGAAGGTCATTCTGAGAGAGATAGCAGGAGAGCTGGCCAAGGACGGCACGTTCAAGAGTTTTGGAGAGAAAAGAAAGAAGGGATACTGGTCTGTAGTTGTTGACATCAGAGGGATCGAGTGTAGGTTTTCAGAAGGGGTGCAACTCTCGCTCTCTTGAAGGCGGAAGGGACGTAGCCAGCGGTCAAGGATGAGTTGATGAGCGAGGTGAGGTAGGGGAGAAGGTCTCCGGAAATGGTCTGGAGAAGAGAGGAGGGGATAGGGTCAAGCGGGCAGGTTGTTGGGCGGCCGGCCGTCACAAGACGCGAGATTTCATCTGGAGAGAGAGGGGAGAAAGAGGTCAAAGCACAGGGTAGGACAGTGTGAGCAGAACCAGCGGTGTCGTTTGACTTAGCAAACGAGGATCGGATGTCGTCGACCTTCTATTCAAAATGGTTGACGAAGTCATCCGCAGAGAGGGAGGAGGGGGAGGAGGATTCAGGAGGGAGGAGAAGGTGGCAAAGAGCTTCCTAGGGTTAGAGGCAGATGCTTGGAATTTAGAGTGGTAGAAAGTGGCTTTAGCAGCAGAGACAGAAGAGGAGAATGTAGAGAGGAGGGAGTGAAAGGATGCCAGGTCCGCAGGGAGGCGAGTTTAACTCCATTTCCGCTCGGCTGCCCGGAGCCCTGTTCTGTGAGCTCGCAATGAGTCGTCGAGCCACGGAGCAGGAGGGGAGGACCGAGCCGGCCTGGAGGATAGGGGACATAGAGAGTTCAAAGGATGCAGAAAGGGAGGAGAGGAGGGTTGAGGAGGCAGAATCAGGAGATAGGTTGGAGAAGGTTTGAGCAGAGGGAAGAGATGATAGGATGGAAGAGGAGAGAGTAGCGGGGGAGAGAGAGCGAAGGTTGGGACGGCACGATACCATCCGAGTAGGGGCAGTGTGGGAAGTGTTGGATGAGAGCGAGAGGGAAAAGGATACAAGGTAGTGGTCAGAGACTTGGAGGGGAGTTGCAATGAGATTAGTGGAAGAACAGCATCTAGTAAAGATGAGGTCAAGCGTATTGCCTGCCTTGTGAGTAGGGGGGGAAGGTGAGAGGGTGAGGTCAAAAGAGGAGAGGAGTGGAAAGAAGGAGGCAGAGAGGAATGAGTCAAAGGTAGACGTGGGGAGGTTAAAGTCACCCAGAACTGTGAGAGGTGAGCCATCCTCAGGAAAGGAGCTTATTAAGGCGTCGAGCTCATTGATGAACTCTCCAAGGGAACCTGGGGGGCGATAAATGATAAGGATGTTAAGCTTGAAAGGGCTGGTAACTGTGACAGCATGGAATTCAAAGGAGGCGATAGACAGATAGGTCAGGGGAGAAAGAGAGAATGTCCACTTGGGAGAGATGAGGATCCCAGTGCCACCACCCCGCTGACCAGAGGCTCTCGGGGTGTGCGAGAACACGTGGGCAGACGAGGAGAGAGCAGTAGGAGTAGCAGTGTTATCTGTGGTAATCCATGTTTCCGTCAGTGCCAAGAAGTCGAGGGACTGGAGGGAAGCATAGGCTGAGATGAACGGCCTTGTTGGCCGCAGATCGGCAGTTCCAGAGGCTGCCGGAGACCTGGAACTCCACGTGGGTCGTGCGCGCTGGGACCACCAGGCAGCGGCCACGCGGTGTGAAGCGTTTGTATGGTCTGTGCAGAGAGGAGAGAAGAGGGATAGACAGACACATAGTTGACAGGCTACAGAAGAGGCTACGCTAATGCAAAGGAGATTGGAATGACAAGTGGACTACACGTCTCGAATGTTCAGAAAGTTAAACTTACGTTGCAAGAAATCTTATTGACTAAAAATGATACAGTGCTGCTGAAGTAGGCTAGCTAGCAGTGGCTGCGTTGTTGACTTAGTTAGAAAGTGTAGCTGGCTAGGTAGCCTCGGTAACTGGCTAGGTAACCTCGACAATTACTCAAAAACTACACAATTATCTTGACAGCAAAGACAACTATGTAGCTAGCTAACACTACACTAACCAAGTCGTTCCGTTGTAATGTAATAGTCTCTACAGTGCTGCTATTCGGTAGACGGTAGACGTTGGCTAGCTGGCTAGCTGCTGGCTAGCTAGCAGTGTTTCCTACGTTAAGAGGGACGACAAATAGCTGGCTAGCTAACCTCGGTAAATTACGATAATTACTGTAATCTACACAATTATCTTGGATACGAAGACAGCAAAGACAACTATGTAGCTAGCTAACACTACGCTAATCAAGTCGTTCCGTTGAATGTAATAGTTTCTACAGTGCTGCTATTCGGTAGACGTTGGCTAGCTGTTGGCTAGCTAGCAGTGTTTCCTACGTTAAGGACGACAAATAGCTGGCTAGCTAACCTCGGTAAATTAAGATAATCACTCTAAAACTACACACTCTAAACTACACAATTATCTTGGATACGAAGATAGCAAAGACAATTATGTAGCTAGCTAACACTACACTAACCAAGTCGTTCCGTTGAGTGTAATAGTTTCTACAGTGCTGGTAGACGGTGGGCGTTGGCTAGCTGGCTAGCTGCTGGCCAGATAGCAGTGTTGACTACGTTAGGACGACGAATTACGATAATTACGCAATTACCTTTGATACAAAGACGGCTATGTAGCTAGCTAAGAAGAAATTGCTAAGATCAGACAAATCAAACCGTTGTACTATAATGAAATGTAATGAAAAGTTATACTACCTGCGGAGCGAAGTGCGAAATGCGACCGCTCGCTCCAACCCGGAAGTGCCGATTTGATTTCTGAAATTTGGGGTAGATTCAGGCTTACTAATAGTCTCGTAAAAGGGACCAGAGTTTTTCCTTATCAGATCACATTGTCAAAACTCTGGTACTTTTTCTTTTTATTAATGTGAAGTTCACCCAGAACTAAAGTCTTGTGTAATTTGGTCAGATGCTTGATTTTATTTATTTTTTAAAAGTCTGTCCACAAGAGATGAATGTGAAGTAAGTTTTTTTTAATGTCTGTTAACCCTTTCAGAGCCAACTCCTCCAGTTGAAGGAGCTCCGGGAACAACTCCAGAAAGAGAGATCTGAAAACCTGGCTTTGGAATCCCGGATCCGGGACGAGGTCACAAAGGAATTTTCTGAGCTCTTCTCTGAAATGCAGACCGATTACAAGTGAGCTCTTCTCTGCCTTTAAAAATTAAGTCATAATTTTTGTTTGGCTGCTTTTTAAATAATAATAGATTGGTTTTATATATTGCCTTTCTATCAACTGAGGTTACTCAAAGCTTTTACATAGTAAGGTGGATTTTAAAGGTTAAATGTTTTTAATAAATAAAACTGAACAAGCTGTAGCTTTAATAACTTGAATTCTGTGTCCTTAAAGGGAACGTCTGGCCAAAGAGAAGGAGATTGTCGAGGAGAGAGCAGAGAGGCGTCTAGAGATCCTGAAGAATCTAGTGAACAAGAACGCCAGTCATGAGGAGCTGGACAGAGCGGAGCGAGCCACGGTAATGCGGCCTAACTAGACACATTGGCCGTCTAGCAGTGTCAACCTCCATCACGTAGCCTCGTCTCTTCCTTCACCTGACACGGACTTAGCTGTGATAACTACTCTATAGCGGAATCACGTATTGACTATGACATGTGGTCTCACCTAGCTATCTTAAGATTAACGTACTTAACTGTAAGTTGCTCTGGATAAGAGCTTCTGCTTAATGACTAAAATGTGTATTGTCTGGTGTAGAAGGTCAGCTCGTCGTTGGGAGGCATGTTTGACTCCATGTGCAGTGACCTGGCAGGCATAAAGATGGCGGCTGAGACGGCCAAGACGTGTCTGGTGGTCGCCCATCCCAGTAGTGACACCGTCTCCAACCTCTCAGAGCAGCTCCCTGTCAAAACCAATGGTAACCAACTGGCGGCCGGTTTTTATTTTAGCACTACACAATGGATTCCACTAAGCAAAGGCTTGATGATGATTTTGAATGGGGTGTGTCATGTTAAAGACCCAAGATCTGCACCTTTTTGGGTCCTCAGGACCAGGATTATGAAACACTGGTGTAGCCTGTCACATTCACCTTCAGTAGAACTGTGTCACCAATAACCTGTCAATCACCAGTTTTCACTAACCGTCAATGACCGACGCAGACCGGTTTACCTGATTTTCAGTGGCTGTGAGGGAACATGCTGGGTCTCCTTCTGGTTGATTAGTCCGTTTTCTTCCGTTGATTTCAGAACTGGAAAATTATTGCAGACAAACACCGCAATCAAACGAACAGCTTGACGAGGCTAGAAAGGTACTGTCAAATTTATTTTATTTTTGGGTGAGGTATTTTGCAGCAATGGGACTTATTTTGGTTCTAACTAATCAATCGTGGACTGACTACATACACCACATGATGCTGCAGTTTAGTTCTGTGTGCACTGGGAGAGAGTCGGCACTGACAAACCTTTTTGTGTTTTCTCTTGTAGACTCTGGAGTCTCAGGAGCTGAAGATCTCCGACCTGGTGAAGATGTGTCATGAGAAGGATGAGATGATCTCCTCGCTTCAGAAGTCCGTGGACCAGCAGGTCAAAGACACTATCAAGGATGTAAGTTCCTTTTAAATGACAAGCTATCAGCCTGTTTCACAGTCCAGGGGTTCTCAAACCTTTTTAGGGGGGGCCGGGGGACCCATTTTGTGATAGGAAATTCATCAGGGACCACCCTGATTTGATTGGTCACATACACGTGGTTAGCAGATGTTATTGGTCACGTACACATGGTTAGCAGATGTTATTGGTCACGTACACGTGGTTAGCAGATGTTATTGGTCACATACATGTGGTTAGCAGATGTTATTGGTCACTTACACGTGGTTAGCAGACGTTATTGGTCACATACACGTGGTTAGCAGACGTTATTGGTCACATACACGTGGTTAGCAGATGTTATTGGTCACATACACGTGGTTAGCAGACGTTATTGGTCACATACACGTGGTTAGCAGACGTTATTGGTCACATACATGTGGTTAGCAGACGTTATTGGTCACATACACGTGGTTAGCAGACGTTATTGGTCACACACGTGGTTAGCAGATGTTATTGGTCACATACACGTGGTTAGCAGACGTTATTGGTCACATACACGTGGTTAGCAGACGTTATTGGTCACATACACGTGGTTAGCAGACGTTATTGCGAGTGTAGCGAAATGCTTGTTTCTAGTTCCGACAGTGCACTAATATCTAACAATTCCACAACAACTACCTAATACACACATCTAAGTAAAGTAAAGGAATGGAATAAGAATATATAAATATATGGATGAGCAATGCAGAGCGGCATAGGCTAAGATTCAATAGATGGTATGTAATGTACAGTTGAAGTCGGAAGTTTTACATACACCTTAGCCAAATACATTTAAACTGTTTTCCACAATTCCTGACATTTAATCCGAGTAAAGATTCCCTGTCTTAGGTCAGTTAGGATCACCACTTTATTTTAAGAATGTGAAATGTCAGAATAATAGTAGAGAGAATGATTTATTTCTCATCACATTCCCAGTGGGTCAGAAGTTTACATACACTCAATGAGTATTTGGTAGCATTGCTTTTAAATTGTTTAACTTGGGTCAAACGTTTTGGGTAGCCTTCCACAAACTTCCCACAATAAATTGGGTGAATTTTGGCCCATTCCTCCTGACAGAGCTGGTGTAACTGAGTCAGGTTTTTAGGCCTCCTTGCTCGCACACGCTTTTTCAGTTCTGCTCACACATTTTCTATGGGATAGAGGTCAGGGCTTTGTGATGGCCACTCCAATACCTCAACTTTGTTGTCCTTAAGCCATTTTGCTACAACTCTGGAAGTATGCTTGGGGTCATTGTCCATTTGGAAGACCCATTTGCGACCAAGCTTTAACTTCCTGACTGATGTCTTGAGATGTTGCTTCAATATATCCACATAATTTTCCTTCCTCGTGATGCCATCTATTTTGTGAAGTTCACCAGTCCCTCCTGCAGCAAAGCACCCCCACAACATGATGCTGCCACCCCCGTGCTTCACCTTTGGGATGGTGTTCTTCGGCTTGCAAGCATCTCCCTTTTTCCTCCGAACATAACGATGGTCATCATGACCAAACAGTTCTATTTTTGTTTCATCAGACCAGAGGATATTTCTCCAAAAAGTACGATCTTTGTCCCCATGTGCAGTTGCAAACCGTAGTCTGGCTTTTTTATGGCGGTTTTGGAGTAGTGGCTTCCTCCTTGCTGAGCGGCCTTTCAGGTTATGTCGATTTTAGGACTCATTTTACTGTGGATATAGATACTTTTGTACCTGTTTCCTCCAGCATCTTCACAAGGTCCTTTGCTGCTGTTCTGGGATTAATTTGCACTTTTCGCACCAAAGTACGTTCATCTCTAGGAGACAGAACGCGTCTCCTTCCTGAGCGGTATGACGGCTGCATGGTCCCATGGTGTTTATACTTGCGTACTATTGTTTGTAAAGATGAACGTGGTACCTTCAGGCGTTTGGAAATTGCTCCCAAGGATGAACCAGACTTGTGGGAGGTCTACAATTTATTTTCTGAGGTCTTGGCTGATTTCTTTTGATTTTCCCATGATGTCAAGCAAAGAGGCACTGAGTTTGAAGGTATGCCTTGAAATACATCCACAGGTACACCTCCAATTGACTCAAATGATGTCAATTAGCCTATCAAATTCTTCTGAAGCCATGACATAATTTTCTGGAATTTTCCAAGCTGTGTAAAGGCACAGTCAACTTAGTGTATGTAAACTTCTGACCCACTGGAATTGTGATACATTGAGTTATAAGTGAAATAATCTGTCTGTAAACAATTGTTTGAAAAATTACTTGTGTCGTGCACAAAGTAGATGTCCTAACCGACTTGCCAAAACTATAGTTTGTTAACAAGAAATATGTGGAGTGGTTGATACACTTAGGTTGGAGTCATTAACACTCGTTTATGTAAACTTCTGACTTCAACTGTACATATGAGATGAGTAATGCAAGATATGTAAACATTAAAGTAACTCGTGATCCATTTATTGAAGTGGCCAATGATTTCAAGTCTGTATGTAGGCAGCAGCCTCTCTGTGTTAGTGATGAACGTAATTGCATATGAGTTCTGCTATGACTTTGGCAGTGCATCATGGCTGGACGAACCAAGTCTCAGACCCTGGGAAGGGAAAATAATGTAAAGGCCCATGTCTTGGCATCAGAATATTGCATTTCGACACATTTTGTCATGGGGGAAGAGTTGTGAAATTTACTGTGGATACCAATAGTCTGAGCCGCCCAGGCCCGTGTCACTCAGGGTTAGGAACATGCATTGTAAATGAATAATATTGTATTACACCCTTTTAACTTATTCCATGGGTGTTGTTGGCCAAAAATGTGTTTTAATCTGTTAGGAGTATTCATAAACGATGTATATATTTTGACATCTGAACGTGGACCCCCTGCAGTACCTAGCCAACCCCACTTTGAGAACCCCTGTCATACTCGGTATTTGACAATACCTCTCCCATTTTATAGCTCACCGGTGCCAATTTCCCATCCGAATGCCACCTTTTTTCTGAATGCTCATATCCAGAACGTGATCAATTTTTATTCCAGCTTGAGTTAGCCATGCTATATGTTTTAACACCGTTGTTGGGGGGGGGGGGGGGGTTTCCTTGACAGAAGACTACATTCGACGGCATCAAAGACGAGCTCCTGCGTCTGAAGAGCAGCTGCACTTGCTCCGGAGGGGAGAAGCGCAGCTCTCGCGCAGAGAGCCGCAAACGGCTGGTGGATCTCCAGCCGGACCTGGAGGAACAGCCCCCCAGCAAGAAAGGTACGGGGTAGGCTCCGCTGCCGGGATGTCCCTCCCACTTTTTGTAGGGGGGGGGGGGAGAGAGTAACGCGAGAGGTCGCAAAAACATCCGCTCGAAAAGGCGACTGTCTGCGCTCTAGAAGTAATGCTGCCTCAGACTTCCTTATGTATAAATGCTTCTATTCGCCATTTGTGTTTTTTTTTTTTTGTAAGTGATTGTCGTATTCATGATTTTAAACAATAATAAATCGTTCTTTTGTTGGTTTTCTGTACTCAGACAATTTTTTTTTTTTGTTTACATTACAGATGTGGAAGGTATTATTGAGGCATCACATCATTAGTAGAGACACCATGTTCTGAGAAATGATCTTCACTAACCATACTCACTAATATGGACTTAGAAATGTTTATTTTCCAATATCAATTGCTGACCAAAATTGCAATGTGTCCAGTTTGCTGTTTAGCAAACCACTAGCCCTAATCCCATTCCACTGGCTAACGCTTAAAGACAGAACACAAGATTCATTCAGTTAAATACTGTAAAGCATCCCGTTAACCTAAACTAACATCCCACCGTACGTCAGATGATCAGTATTATAATATACTTTGTTGGCAACGCCTTTTAGAGATGACTCATCAGCTGTCCTGTTCTTTGTTAGGATTCCATGGGGAGGGTAGTGGAGAGGAGGAGGAGGAGGAGAAGATGGACAGATTGCGCTGGGAACAGGTGGTGAAATCCTCAGAAGTGGCGGGACAAGTAGAGACTCTGCAGCTTGACCAGGTAGCACACAGCGAGGGTGACTGGAAAGTGCAGGAGAAGAATATCTCCTGTATGGAGGCACATGAGCTGAACGCTGAGGCGCAGACGCGTGCTCGCGAGGAGGCCCTGTCCGTGGAGCAGGCGGCTAGGAGGGAGAATGCCAGGCTGCTCCAGGAACGGGAAGACTTGCAGCGGGAGATGGGCGTACTCCGAGGGGAATCCCAGGATCTAACTGGGAAGCTGCAGGCCGTGGAGAGGGAGGTCAGTCTGCAGACAGCTAGAGCAGAAAAAGCTGCAGAGGACCGACAGGTCACGCATGACCACGAGGTCAGAGAGAAAACTGCCCTGATTGACTCCCTGATACAGGAAGTGACACGCCTAGGGCAGGAAGTCGTGGCCTATCAAGCTGCGTCGGAAGTACAAAGGGACAGCCGGCTTCTCAGAGACAAGATGGCGGAACTGAAGAGGGAATGCTCAGAGGCCCTAGAGGAGAGGCTCCTGCTGAAAGAGAAACTGGCCCAACAGCAGATCATAGAACAGGAGCTGAAAGAGAAACTGGCCCAACAGCAGATCTCAGAACAGGAGTTGGAGGAGCTGAAAGAGAAACTGGCCCAACAGCAGATCTCAGAACAGGAGTTGGAGGAGCTGAAAGAGAAACTGGCCCAACAGCAGATCTCAGAACAGGAGTTGGAAGAGCTGAAAGAGAAACTGGCCCAACAGCAGATCATAGAACAGGAGCTGAAAGAGAAACTGGCCCAACAGCAGATCATAGAACAGGAGCTGAAAGAGAAACTGGCCCAACAGCAGATCTCAGAACAGGAGTTGGAGGAGCTGAAAGAGAAACTGGCCCAACAGCAGATCATAGAACAGGAGCTGAAAGAGAAACTGGCCCAACAGCAGATCTCAGAACAGGAGTTGGAGGAGCTGAAAGAGAAACTGGCCCAACAGCAGATAATAGAACAGGAGCTGAAAGAGAAACTGGCCCAACAGCAGATCTCAGAACAGGAGTTGGAGGAGCTGAAAGAGAAACTGGCCCAACAGCAGATAATAGAACAGGAGCTGAAAGAGAAACTGGCCCAACAGCAGATCTCAGAACAGGAGTTGGAGGAGCTGAAAGAGAAACTGGCCCAACAGCAGATCATAGAACAGGAGCTGAAAGAGAAACTGGCCCAACAGCAGATCTCAGAACAGGAGTTGGAGGAGCTGAAAGAGAAACTGGCCCAACAGCAGATAATAGAACAGGAGCTGAAAGAGAAACTGGCCCAACAGCAGATCTCAGAACAGGAGTTGGGGGAGCTGAAAGAGAAACTGGCCCAACAGCAGATCATAGAACAGGAGCTGAAAGAGAAACTGGCCCAACAGCAGATCTCAGAACAGGAGTTGGAGGAGCTGAAAGAGAAACTGGCCCAACAGCAGATAATAGAACAGGAGCTGAAAGAGAAACTGGCCCAACAGCAGATCTCAGAACAGGAGTTGGGGGAGCTGAAAGAGAAACGGGCCCAACAGGAACTGACCTTGGAGCAGCTCAAGGTGGAAATGGAGGCTAAAGAAGAGGCCCACGTTGACAGCAAAAACTCTGTAGCTGAGAGAGAGGGTCTGAGGAAACTAAACTCTGATCTGGAGGCTGAGGTCGCGACCTTGAAGGGAAAGATAGCCTATCGGGAGGAAGAGGAGCGCACGCGCCGAATGGAGAGGGAGGTGGCTGTAACCGTGTCCCAAACGGAGAGAGTGGCAGAGTTGGAGAAGATACTGTTCGAGAAGGAGGCGGAGGTGTCGGGCCTCCAGAGGAGCCTGAGGGAGGCGCAGGAGAGGTGGGAGGATGAGGAGACGGCTGCGGTGCAGGAGGCTCGTAGGAGGGAGGTGGAGAGGAGGAGGGAGCTGCTGGCCGTGGCTGAGGAGGCCATCGCTCAGAAGGACGCTGAGCTGAAGAAGAGAGCACAGGACATCACCAGGTTAGTGGGCTGGCTGGCACCATTAATTCACTCTGGCTAGTGGGGAGGCCTTCGGGCCAATCCTAAATCATCCTCTAAACCCTACGCACGTGTGGAGATCTGAGAGGATTTGATTGGTGTATGCAGTACGGTGACAGGTTCCACCTAGCCTATCAGAGGGCAAGGTGCAGCTATTACAAGATTGATTACAAGTGTCCTCTCAGATCTCTACAAGTGTATAGGGCACCGGGTTTAGGGGTTGTTTGAGTTCTTTATTTTCCCTGCTCTACCTGACTGGTAAACCTCTCTCTCTAATATAGTGGTGTTTTTAAGTTAATCTCATGTGTTTGTGACCACAGATTGAAGGAGACCATTAAACTTGACTCGGACAAAGTGAAGAGTTTGACCTTGGACCTTGAGAGGAAAGACGATGACATTTCTGATCTCAAAGAGAAGCTGGCCGACTCTAAAAAACAGATACAGCAAGTTCAAAAGGAGGTAAAGGCTGATAAGATGTATATATTTTTTCCATTGTGGCGGCAGCGTAGCCTAGTGGTTAGAGTGGAGGGGGCGGCAGCGTAGCCTGGTGGTTAGAGTGGAGGGGCGGCAGCGTAGCCTAGTGGTTAGAGTGGAGGGGGCGGCAGCGTAGCCTGGTGGTTAGAGTGGAGTGGCGGCAGCGTAGCCTAGTGGTTAGAGTGGAGGGGGCGGCAGCGTAGCCTGGTGGTTAGAGTGGAGGGGCGGCAGCGTAGCCTAGTGGTTAGAGTGGAGGGGGCGGCAGCGTAGCCTGGTGGTTAGAGTGGAGGGGCGGCAGCGTAGCCTAGTGGTTAGAGTGGAGGGGGCGGCAGCGTAGCCTAGTGGTTAGAGTGGAGGGGCGGCAGAGTAGCCTAGTGGTTAGAGTGGAGGGGGCGGCAGCGTAGCCTGGTGGTTAGAGTGGAGGGGCGGCAGCGTAGCCTAGTGGTTAGAGTGGAGGGGCGGCAGCGTAGCCTAGTGGTTAGAGTGGAGGGGCGGCAGCGTAGCCTAGTGGTTAGAGTGGAGGGGCGGCAGCGTAGCCTAGTGGTTAGAGTGGAGGGGCGGCAGCGTAGCCTAGTGGTTAGAGTGGAGGGGCGGCAGCGTAGCCTAGTAGTTAGAGCGTTGGACTAGTAACCGAAAGGTTGCAAGATTCGAATCCCCGAGCTGACAAGGTACAAAATCTGTCATTCTGCCCCTGAACCAAGGCAGTTAAGTTGGCCCACTGTTCCTAGGCCGTCATTGAAAATAAGAATTTGTTCTTAACTGACTTGCCTACTTAAATAAAGGTCAAATTAAAAAAAATGAGAGAGCAATATACAGTATATACACACAAGTATGTGGACACCTGCTCGTCAAACATCTCATTCCAAAATCATGGGCATTAATATGGAGTTGCCCCCCCCCACTTTGCTGTTATAACAGCCGCCACTCTTCTGGGAAGGCTTTCCACTAGAGGTTGGAACATTGCTGAGAGGACTTCCTTCCTTTCAGCCACAAGAGCATTAGTGAGGTCGGGGCAGTGATGTTGGGCGATTAAGCCTGACTCGCAGTCGGTGTTCCAATTCATCCCAAACGTGTTCTATGGGGTTGAGATCAGGGCTCTGCAGGCCAGTCAAGTTATTCCACATCGAACTTAAAAAACGATTTCTGTATGGACCTCGCTTTGTGTTCGGGGGGCATTGTCATGCTGAAACAAGAAAGGGCCTTTCCCAAACTGCTGCCATGAAGTTGCTTGCCCGAACCATGGAAAAACAGCCATAGACCATTGTTCCTCCTCCACCAAACTTTACAGTTGGCACTATGCATTCGGGCAGGCAGCGTTCTCCTGGCGTCCGCCAAACCAGAGAACTCATTTCCACTGCTCCAGAGTCCAATGGCGGCGAGCTTTACACCACTCCAGCCAACGCTTGGCATTGGGCATGGTGATTTTAGGCTTGTGTGCGGCTGCTCGGCCATGGAAACCCATTTCATGAAGCGTCCGACAAACAGTTATTGCGCTGACGTTGCTTCTAGAGGTAGTTTGGAACTCGGTAGTGAGGGTTGCAACCGAGGGCAGACTTTTTTTAAACGTGCTACGCGCTTCAGCACACGGTGGTTCCGTTTCTGTGAGCTTGTGTGGCCTACCACTTCTTGGCTGAGCCGTTGTTGCTCCTAGACGTTTTCACTTCACAATAACAGCCCTTTTTAAAGTTGTTAGGTTCTAATTCTGAGTAAAACACTCGATGGACATTTTATGAAAGCTTAACCAAGTTTAATTCTGCCCAGAGGATCAATACAGCTGCATTAGACAAACACATTATCACACAAGGACTGATATTTAACCGTTCCTCATAGAGGGAGTCTCCTCCTACACATCTGAACAAACATCGTTCTTTATTGCTAGGCAGGACACTAGTGATACGGGCCATAAACTTTTCTTTCTCCCTTAAGGTGACCTGACCTCAACCTGCCCCCCCCCATCTCTAATCCACGGCTCTCTCCCCTTACCAATGTCTGCCCTGACCTCAACCTGCCCCCCCCCCCATCTCTAATCCACGGCTCTCTCCCCTTACCAATGTCTGCCCTGACCTCAACCCCCCCCCCCCCCCCCCATCTCTAATCCACGGCTCTCTCCCCTTACCAATGTCTGCCCTGACCTCAACCCCCCCCCCCCCCCTCCATCTCTAATCCATGACTCTCTCCCCTTATCAATGCCTGCCCTGACCTCAACCCCCCCCCCCCCCCCCCATCTCTAATCCATGGCGCTCTCCCCTTATCAATGTCTGCCCTGACCTCAACCCCCCCCCCCCCATCACTAATCCATGGCTCTCTCCCCTTATCAATGTCTGCCCTGACCTCAACCCCCCCCCCCCCCCCTCCATCACTAATCCATGGCTCTCTCCCTTTATCAATGTCTGCCCTGACCTCAACCCCCCCCCCCCCCCCCCCCCCCCCCTCCATCACTAATGGGTCCCGTGTGGCTCAGTTGGTAGAGCATGGCGCTTGCAACGCCAGGGTTGTGGGTTCATTCCCCACGGGGGGACCAGGATGAATATGTATGAACTTTCCAATTTGTAAGTCGCTCTGGATAAGAGCGTCTGCTAAATGACTTAAATGTAATGTAAATGTAATCCATGGCTCTCTCCCCTTATCAATGTCTGCCCTGACCCCCCCCCCCCCCTCCATCACTAATCCATGGCGCTCTCCCCTTATCAATGTCTGCCCTGACCTCAACCCCCCCCCCCCCCCCCCCCATCACTAATCCATGGCTCTCTCCCCTTATCAATGTCTGCCCTGACCTCAACCCCCCCCCCCCCCCATCACTAATCCATGGCTCTCTCCCCTTATCAATGTCTGCCCTGACCTCAACCCCCCCCTCCATCACTAATCCATGGCTCTCTCCCCTTATCAATTTCTGCCGCATGTAATCACTTCCCTGCACTCAACACATTCTAAGCTTAATTGCACGCACTTTATACCTTCCTCCTATAACCATTATCTTCTGGTGTAGACCCTCCACTATATGCCTTCTGGTGTAGACCCTCCACTATATACCTTCCTCCTGTAACCATTACCTTCTGGTGTAGACCCTCCATTATATACCTTCTGGTGTAGACCCTCCACTATATACCTTCCTCCTGTAACCATTATCTTCTGGTGTAGACCCTCCACTATATACCTTCCTCCTATAACCATTAACTTCTGGTCTTAGACCCTCCACTATATACCTTCCTCCTGTAACCATTATCTTCTGGTGTAGACCCTCCACTATATACCTTCTGGTGTAGACCCTCCACTATATACCTTCCTCCTATAACCATTATCTTCTGGTGTAGACCCTCCACTATATACCTTCCTCCTATAACCATTACCTTCTGGTGTAGACCCTCCACTATATACCTTCCTCCTATAACCATTATCTTCTGGTGTAGACCCTCCACTATATACCTTCCTCCTATAACCATTATCTTCTGGTCTAGACCCTCCACTATATACCTTCCTCCTGTAACCATTATCTTCTGGTGTAGACCCTCCACTATATACCTTCCTCCTATAACCATTATCTTCTGGTGTAGACCCTCCACTATATACCTTCCTCCTGTAACCATTACCTTCTGGTATAGACCCTCCACTATATACCTTCTGGTGTAGACCCTCCACTATATACCTTCTGGTGTAGACCCTCCACTATATACCTTCCTCCTATAACCATTACCTTCTGGTGTAGACCCTCCACTATATACCTTCCTCCTATAACCCTTATCTTCTGGTGTAGACCCTCCACTATATACCTTCCTCCTATAACCATTACCTTCTGGTATAGACCCTCCACTATATACCTTCCTCCTGTAACCATTACCTTCTGGTGTAGACCCTCCACTATATACCTTCCTCCTGTAACCATTACCTTCTGGTGTAGACCCTCCACTATATACCTTCCTCCTATAACCATTATCTTCTGGTGTAGACCCTCCACTATATACCTTCCTCCTATAACCATTATCTTCTGGTGTAGACCCTCCACTATATACCTTCCTCCTGTAACCATTACCTTCTGGTGTAGACCCTCCACTATATACCTTCCTCCTGTAACCATTACCTTCTGGTATAGACCCTCCACTATATACCTTCTGGTGTAGACCCTCCACTATATACCTTCCTCCTATAACCATTACCTTCTGGTATAGACCCTCCACTATATACCTTCTGGTGTAGACCCTCCACTATATACCTTCTGGTGTAGACCCTCCACTATATACCTTCCTCCTGTAACCATTACCTTCTGGTGTAGACCCTCCACTATATACCTTCCTCCTGTAACCATTACCTTCTGGTGTAGACCCTCCACTATATACCTTCCTCCTATAACCATTACCTTCTGGTGTAGACCCTCCACTATATACCTTCCTCCTATAACCATTAACTTCTGGTGTAGACCCTCCACTATATACCTTTCTCCTATAACCATTACCTTCTGGTGTAGACCCTCCACTATATACCTTCCTCCTATAACCATTACCTTCTGGTGTAGACCCTCCACTATATACCTTCCTCCTATAACCCATTACCTTCTGGTGTAGACCCTCCACTATATACCTTCTGGTGTAGACCCTCCACTATATACCTTCCTCCTGTAACCATTACCTTCTGGTGTAGACCCTCCATTATATACCTTCCTCCTATAACCATTAACTTCTGGTCTTAGACCCTCCACTATATACCTTCCTCCAATAACCATTATCTTCTGGTGTAGACCCTCCACTATATACCTTCCTCCTGTAACCATTACCTTCTGGTGTAGACCCTCCACTATATACCTTCCTCCTATAACCATTATCTTCTGGTGTAGACCCTCCACTATATACCTTCCTCCTATAACCATTATCTTCTGGTGTAGACCCTCCACTATATACCTTCCTCCTGTAACCATTAACTTCTGGTGTAGACCCTCCACTATATACCTTCCTCCTGTAACCATTAACTTCTGGTGTAGACCCTCCACTATATACCTTCCTCCTATAACCATTAACTTCTGGTGTAGACCCTCCACTATATACCTTCCTCCTGTAACCATTATTTTCTGGTCTTAGACCCTCCACTATATACCTTCCTCCTGTAACCATTATTTTCTGGTCTTAGACCCTCCACTATATACCTTCCTCCTATAACCATTATCTTCTGGTCTAGACCCTCCACTATATACCTTCCTCCTATAACCATTACCTTCTGGTGTAGACCCTCCACTATATACCTTCCTCCTATAACCATTAACTTCTGGTGTAGACCCTCCACTATATACCTTCCTCCTATAACCCTTAACTAGTGGTCTAGACCCTCCACTATATACCTTCCTCCTATAACCATTAACTTCTGGTGTAGACCCTCCACTATATACCTTCCTCCTGTAACCATTATTTTCTGGTCTTAGACCCTCCACTATATACCTTCCTCCTGTAACCATTAACTTCTGGTGTAGACCCTCTAAACCTCAGCCCCCCCTCCCTCAGTGACATGAATAAGTACATGTTCTATTCTCAGAACCCAACACAGTTGACCGGGGCAGCTCAAGCACGGCAGAAATTCTGACGAACTGACTTGTTGGAAAGGTAGCATCCTATGACTGCTGCGTTTAAAAGTCACTGAGATCTTTAGCATGGGCGATTCTACTGCTGATGTTTTGTCTATGGAGATTGCATGGCTGTGTGCTTGATTTTTATACACCTGTCAGCAATGGATGAGGCTGAAATGGCTAAATCCACTCGTTTGAACGGGTGTCCACATACTTTTGTAATTGTAGTTGGTGAATAATTCTACACACAATCACTATTAATAACATATTAAAAACGAGTAATACAATATGAATAACACATTTAAACACTTAATAACGTATTAAAGACTTGATAACATGTGTGCCATTTTTGTGATCCTTACCCAAGATCATCTTGGAGAAATCTCTCAAACAAAAACTGCAGGACTTGGAGAAAGTGATGAAACGGCAGCAGACAGACTTGGCCAACAAAGACCGGACCATACACCAACTGAAAACTGTATGTTGTGTACTCTCTGGGTTATTTTCATTCTAACAAAGACTGGACCATACACCAACTGAAAACTGTATGTTCTGTACTCTCTGGGTTATTTTCATTCTAACAAAGACTGGACCATACACCAACTGAAAACTGTATGTTGTGTACTCTCTGGGTTATTTTCATTCTAACAAAGATAAATATATATATATATAGTATACAGTAGTAGTAGTAGTAGTATGTGTGTTATATATATATATATATATATATATGCCCTTGTTGACCGGCTCTTCCTCTATCCAGGAACATTCCGCTGACTCGAAGTCTGAGGAGAACCTAAAGCTGTATCAGAACGCCTGCAAAGGTACATGGCTCCGTACTGTTCTACTGTGTGTGTCTGTCTTCCATACATAGTCTGTGTTTTGAAATTTGTCTTCCCCGACTACTTAGTAAAAGTGTGTACTAATCATCCTATAGACTCTTTCAGAACACACTGTTCTAAAAATGGTTGCCGTTTTTAGTAGCAAATATCAACATATGAGACTCAGGCATACTGAGAACGCATCATCTAATGCAGTGTTACTCACGCATGCTGAGAACGCATCATCTAATGCTGTGTTACTCACGCATGCTGAGAACGCATCATCTAATGCAGTGTTACTCGCGCATGCTGAGAATGCAGTGTTACTCACGCATGCTGAGAATGCATCATCTAATGCAGTGTTACTCACGCATGCTGAGAATGCATCATCTAATGCAGTGTTACTCACGCATACTGAGAACGCATCATCTAATGCTGTGTTACTCACGCATACTGAGAACGCATCATCTAATGCTGTGTTACTCACGCATACTGAGAATGCATCATCTAATGCAGTGTTACTCACGCATACTGAGAACGCATCATCTAATGCTGTGTTACTCACGCATGCTGAGAATGCATCATCTAATGCAGTGTTACTCACGCATGCTGAGAATGCATCATCTAATGCAGTGTTACTCACGCATGCTGAGAATGCATCATCTAATGCTGTGTTACTCACGCATACTGAGAACGCATCATCTAATGCTGTGTTACTCACGCATACTGAGAACGCATCATCTAATGCAGTGTTACTCACGCATACTGAGAACGCATCATCTAATGCTGTGTTACTCACGCATACTGAGAATGCATCATCTAATGCAGTGTTACTCACGCATACTGAGAACGCATCATCTAATGCTGTGTTACTCACGCATACTGAGAACGCATCATCTAATGCTGTGTTACTCACGCATGCTGAGAACGCATCATCTAATGCAGTGTTACTCACGCATGCTGAGAATGCATCATCTAATGCTGTGTTACTCACGCATACTGAGAACGCATCATCTAATGCAGTGTTACTCACGCATGCTGAGAATGCATCATCTAATGCTGTGTTACTCACGCATGCTGAGAACGCATCATCTAATGCAGTGTTACTCACGCATGCTGAGAATGCATCATCTAATGCTGTGTTACTCACGCATGCTGAGAATGCATCATCTAATGCTGTGTTACTCGCGCATGCTGAGAATGCATCATCTAATGCTGTGTTACTCGCGCATGCTGAGAATGCATCATCTAATGCTGTGTTACTCGCGCATGCTGAGAATGCATCATCTAATGCTGTGTTACTCACGCATACTGAGAACGCATCATCTAATGCTGTGTTACTCACGCATACTGAGAACGCATCATCTAATGCTGTGTTACTCACGCATACTGAGAACGCATCATCTAATGCTGTGTTACTCACGCATACTGAGAACGCATCATCTAATGCTGTGTTACTCGCGCATACTGAGAACGCATCATCTAATGCTGTGTTACTCGCGCATGCTGAGAACGCATCATCTAATGCTGTGTTACTCGCGCATGCTGAGAACGCATCATCTAATGCTGTGTTACTCGCGCATGCTGAGAATGCATCATCTAATGCTGTGTTACTCACGCATACTGAGAACGCATCATCTAATGCTGTGTTACTCACGCATACTGAGAACGCATCATCTAATGCTGTGTTACTCACGCATACTGAGAACGCATCATCTAATGCTGTGTTACTCACGCATACTGAGAACGCATCATCTAATGCTGTGTTACTCGCGCATGCTGAGAATGCATCATCTAATGCTGTGTTACTCGCGCATGCTGAGAATGCATCATCTAATGCTGTGTTACTCACGCATACTGAGAACGCATCATCTAATGCTGTGTTACTCACGCATACTGAGAACGCATCATCTAATGCAGTGTTACTCACGCATGCTGAGAATGCATCATCTAATGCTGTGTTACTCACGCATGCTGAGAATGCATCATCTAATGCTGTGTTACTCAGGCATGCTGAGAATGCATCATCTAATGCTGTGTTACTCACGCATACTGAGAACGCATCATCTAATGCAGTGTTACTCACGCATGCTGAGAATGCATCATCTAATGCTGTGTTACTCACGCATGCTGAGAATGCATCATCTAATGCTGTGTTACTCGCGCATACTGAGAACGCAGTGTTACTCAGGCATGCTGAGAATGCAGTGTTACTCAGGCATGCTGAGAATGCAGTGTTACTCAGGCATGCTGAGAACGCATCATCTAATGCTGTGTTACTCACGCATGCTGAGAATGCATCATCTAATGCTGTGTTACTCACGCATGCTGAGAATGCATCATCTAATGCTGTGTTACTCACGCATGCTGAGAATGCATCATCTAATGCTGTGTTACTCACGCATGCTGAGAATGCATCATCTAATGCTGTGTTACTCACGCATGCTGAGAATGCATCATCTAATGCTGTGTTACTCGCGCATGCTGAGAATGCATCATCTAATGCTGTGTTACTCAGGCATGCTGAGAATGCAGTGTTACTCAGGCATGCTGAGAATGCAGTGTTACTCAGGCATGCTGAGAATGCAGCGTTACTCGCGCACGCTGAGAATGCAGCGTTACTCGCGCACGCTGAGAATGCAGCGTTACTCGCGCACGCTGAGAATGCAGCGTTACTCGCGCACGCTGAGAATGCAGCGTTACTCGCGCACGCTGAGAATGCATCATCTAATGCAGTGTTTCCCAACTCCAGTCCTCCAGTACTCCCATACACCACACATTTTATTGTATCCCCCAGACAAACTCACCTGATTCAACTCATTGAGGGCTTGATGATGAGTTGACAAGTTAAATCAGGTGTGTTTATCTGGGGCTACGACAAAAAGGTCTACTATTGGGGAGGACTGGAGTTGGAAGCACTGATCTAATGCGTAATTGTGTGTTTTCCTGTCGTTGTTTTGGTACAGCCGTTCCCCTCGTCTGATTATTACACACACGTGGGTCTGAAAAGGTCCTCTCCCTCCAATAGTATGCAGAGAATTATATTACTGTAGATGAAAGACCAAATGAGTTTGACATCCTGGCATTTTTAAAGCATTACTTTAACTTCTTATGGCTGCAATCCCGTTAACGGGATGATATGACAACAGCCAGTGAAAGTGCAGGGCGCCAAATTCAAACAACAGAAATCTCATAATTAAAATTCCTCAAACATACATGTATCTTATATCATTTTAAAGGTAATCTTGTTGTTAATCCCACCAAAGTGTCCTATTTTCAAATAGGCTTTTCAGCGAAAGCACTACAAACGTTAGGTCACTGCAAAATCACAGAAAAACACAGCCATTTTTTCCAGCCAAAGACAGGAGTCACAAAAAGCAGAAATAGAGATAAAATTAATCACTAACCTTTGATCTTCATCAGATGACACTCATTGGACTTCATGTTACACAACACATATATGTTTTGTTCAATAAAGTTCATATTTATATCCAAAAACCTCAGTTTACATTGGCGCCATGTTCAGAAATGCCTCCAAAATATCCGGAGAAATTGCAGAGAGCCACGTCAAATAACAGAAATACTCATCATAAACTTTGATGAAAGACACATGTTTTACATAGAATTAAAGATACACTTGTTCTTAATGCAACTGCTGTGTCAGATTTCAAAAAGCTTTACGGCAAAAGCACAATATTCAATAATCTGAGAACAGCGTTCAGCCACAAAAGGAAGCCATACAGTTACCCGCCAAATTGTGCAGTCAAAACTCATAAATGGTATTATAAATCTTCACTTACCTTTGCTGATCTTCGTGGGAATGCACTCCCAGGACTCCCACAAGAAATGTTCAGTAATGTCCATCATTTATGTCCAAATAGCTATTTTTGTTAGCGTGTTTGGTAAACAAATCCAAAGTCAGGAAGCGCGTTCACTAAAAGTAGACAATGTCAAAAAGTTCCGTAACAGTCAGTAGAAACATGTCAAACGATGTATTGAATCAATCTTTCAGATGTTTTTAACATAAATCTTCAATAACGTTCCAACCGGAGAATTCCATTGACTTCAGATGTGCGATGGAACAGAGCTCCCTCATGTGAACGCGCATGGTCAGGTCATGGTAGACCGGACTCATTCCTGTCTCCTTCGGCCCCACTGAACAGTAGAGGCATCAGACAAGGTTCTACAGACTGTTGACATCTAGTGGAAGCCGTAGGAAGTGCAAACTGATCCAAATCCCACTGTGTATTCAATAGGGGCTGGGTTGAAAATCGACCAACCTCAGATTTCCCACTTCCTGTTTGGATTTTTTCTCAGGTTTTTGACTGCCATATGAGTTCTGTTATACTCACAGACATCATTCAAACAGTTTTAGAAACGTCAAAGTGTTTTCTATTCAATGCTACTAATAATATCCATATATTAGCAACTGGTACTGAGGAGCAGGCAGTTTACTCTGGGCACCTTTCATCCAAGCTACTCAATACTGCCCCTGCAGCCATAAGAAGTTTTAAGTTTCAAAATTGCACATACTAGAAAACGTACTATTTCCACAAAATGGCTACTATTTAGAGTACAAGTATTGGAACACGGTAATAGTGTTGACTACACACGGTAGTTCAGGTATTGTGACACAGCCGTGGTGTTTGACAGTACATACGGTAGTCTATTCCCATATGCTGTTGGTAGTCTATTCTCATATGCTCTTCTCTGTGTGTCTCTGTTCTGTATTCATGGGGTTCATTGTGCTTCTTCAGACCTTCAGGCTAAGGAGCGTTTGATTGAGGACATGCGTCTGGCTCTGATTGAGCAGGAGGACACTCAGACCCAACAGGAGCAGGTGCTGGATGCTAAACTGGAAGAGATTGACGCCCTCACAGACGGTGGGATTATCAAATCACTATTTAAAGTGTATTTAAACACGTCAATACACTTAACAAAAAAAAATGTGTATATATATATATTAAAAATGAATAATAACAAAATACATTTTAAATATAGCCGCAAACACAAGCAGCAATGAACGGGGTTCACAGGATGACAGAAAGGACACGATCAGTCTTTATGTGTAATCGGTGAAAGCATGATCATATTAATAACAAATGTAATGAGTAAATGCAAAATCTGGACTGAGGAGAAGCTGATTGTAGCTGATTTTGAGAACTAACGTTACATTATGCAAAGAATAAGTTGTTAGTCGTTTTTTTTTTTAGATATCAATACTAAATTCAGTGTAGTTCATTTCGAGCGATGTCCGTGATGACAATGACACGTTTTCAAATTGATAGGGCACCGTGGAGTGGATTTATAGTGGTTTAATGTGGACACTTAAAATCAGATTTTTATTTATCAATAACTCAGCCATCTTTTTGACCAATCCCTTAGCATTTCTCTGTACCATGGGCCTACATTCCAAATGTGGTGTCTGAAGATTTGAAGTATTTTCTAGCATATTAGCTAATATGCATCTACTTGTATTGTGTGGCAATCTTTTGAATGCATCAGTTATTTTCTCAAACTCTTTCGGGAGTATTGTTAGGAGTGAATTTAACTATTTTTTTTTTCATCCATGAGAAGATTTTTTAAATAAATTTTTTTGCGTCAGAGTTACCTAGTCAAATAAGTGAATTGATAATAGTTTGTATATAGTTAGTTAATAATTGTTAAAAGTTTCTTAAGATATCAATTTGTAAGTCGCTCTGGATAAGAGCGTCTGCTAAATGACTTAAATGTAAATGTAAATATCAATGGCAAACTTCACATGATTCATCGTGTTAATGTCTTTGATGACCCTAAACAGTTTCATAGGCCATTGTTGAGTGGTACAAAGGATTTAAAAGGACACGTAAAATCAGATTTCCTGATTTTTCAACAACATTTTTTTATCAGTAACTCCGCCATCTCTTAACCAATCCCTTAGCTTTTCTCAAACTAAGTTAAGAGATGTACAATGAGCCAACATACCAAGATGGAGGAAAAAGTATCCTGATGAACCTTATGGGCCCTTGAGACACATTTGTTCAGCATGAGGATAGACGTCGACCTAAAAAGTTTCAAGTCTCTAGGTCAAAGTATAAGCGTTTAAGTGAGACCCCCTTATAACAGCACCACCTACTGGCCAATCAGTGCCATTATTTTGACCAAATTACTCATAGCCTCTAGTTTCTTTTGTCAAATTTAGAAAAATAATATATAATCTAAGAATAACAATAGATTACAGGTTGGCTGTGAACCCCTAAACAAGACTGTGGTATTCCATTCAGATTACAGCTCTTTATATTTGGTGAAAGTACTCAAGTGTTTTGTTGTTTTGTTTGTTGTCATTTTCAGAGGTGGAGAAAGTGAAAGGACTGTTAAGATACCAGGACAATAGAAAAGACACTGCGGCCCTGAGAGACGGCCAATCGGACGAAGCCAATTTGGCCAAACAGGAAGCCATTCAGGCTCAAGTGACCTTGAAGGTGGACGTCTAAATATTTAGTTGATAATACATATTTTGTCCCGTCTTTTTTAGATTGGATTAATCCGTGTTTGTACGCGTTTTCCCCAAGTAATCATACGAGTTAGAGAGCTGGGATGATAAAACCAAAAATAGACCTCGATGTCTGAACAGACCTCTTATCGAGGACATGTTACTGATATCGATAATTACGATAAATAGTCTATAGCCTTCTAAATGTGATGTTTGACGTGAAATCAGTCTACTAGTATGCGTGGTTGGTAACGGGACAATTGCTAGCTACAATGTTCAAACTAGGAAGTATTTGTTTTTAAGGGTCAAATAAAAAGTAATTGAGGGGGCACATTCCTGTTAGAAATCTATTTTTCATTATTGCGTATTTTTTGTCTACATTGCTCATCTCGTGTGTGTGTGTGTTTCTAGCTGTGTACTGAGAAGCACCAGGCTGACAGGAGGAAGTGGCTTGAGGAGAAGATGGTTCTGATCCGGCAGGCCAAGGAGGCCGAGGACAAGAGGAACCAGGAGATGAGGAAGTTCGCAGACGGTCGTGAGCGACACGCCAAACAGCAAACCCAAGTGGTAATAGAACTTCCTGTAGAAATTACCCCTTTAGAACCTCTCCTCCGGGGGCCACTCCTCCCAGCCGTTCCGTTTATTTTAACAATTCCACAACCATCACATTCACACCTGATTCAACTTGTCAACTAATCATCAAGCACTTAAACTGGTGAATCAAGTGGGCTACAACAACATGGTGAAACGTCTAGGGGTCCCCGAGGAGAGGTTTGAAAACCCCTGCCCTTGAGTACAGCCGCAAAACAGACGGCGCCTACTAAGAAAAACCCCTCTGTCTGTGACCCCTGTAGGAAGATCTCGTGGCCCAGCTCGGTGAGAAGGAGCAGGACCTAGTGAAGTGGAGGAAGGAGAGGGACTCCCTGGTGACAGCTCTGGAGGTCCAGCTAACCAAACTCGTCTCCAGCATCGCAGACAAGGATGCACAGATAGCCAGTCTCCGCTGCAACGCCACCTCTCAGCCAGCAGAGGTCAGTGCAAACACACACACGATGGGACTGTTAGGTTGGTTGGGGCTGTCGGAGAATGTTCTCATTTGGGATTGTACATATTAGCACTGTTAAGGTTGGCTGCAGGGTTGTTGGTATTTTTCCATTTTAACTTTGCATACAGAAGAAGTGATTTGAAGTTTGCACTGTTTTGAAAAATAGCAGGCACTTATTTTATGCACATTGTAGAGAGCATTTTCCACACTCAAAGGTAATGTTACTGTAGGTTAATTTATTATCTATCATTTTGAAATGGAATTGTTTCAAACTCTGAATGGGGCACAGTTCACTTTCCATTACGTTTTGTGGTACCTTAACAGCACGAAAATGAACACAACTTTGGACCATGAGGATGGATGGGAGTTATTGGTCCATTATATCCTAATGGGTGGTTGTGGTGGTGTTCTTCGTCCTTCCTCAGAGGCACCGTGGCCAGGTGGAGGTAGAGGAGCTGCAGAGCCTTCTGTCTGAGAGAAACGCTGAGATCCTTAACCTGAAGGAACAACTGAAAGCTGTATCCAAAGCCGGCGGCAATGTCTCATCCGCGCCTCCCACAAAGCCCAGAGAGACCGCCACTCTGGTGAGAGAGCAGTCTCCTTTATGACAAATCCAAGTTTATTGGTCATGTGTACAGGATACAGGGTGTAAACGGTACAGTGAAATGCTTTACTTGCGAGCTCTCAACAGTACAGTACACATTATCATAAATATAACTTTATTCAATTTCCCATCTATATTTTGTAAGTTGGTCTTATTGACACAATGGATGTTGTCCATGATGTCGCTCTCTCGCTCTTTCGCTCTCTGTCTCTCTCGCTCTTTCGCTCTCTTAGACTAAAGCAGAGGTGTTGCCTCCCAAAGTCAGTGAGAGAACTCTCCATGACGACAACAGTCAACTAGTACATGAAGTGAAGACTGAGAAGAGGACCAGTCAGGTAATCAATTGTCTCTCTAGAGATCCGGGGTTTCCTCCCACAATGTTCCAATGCCTTAACACGTCTGTCTGTAAGTGACAGAACGTCAGTTTGGTATAGAGGAAGTACGTTATTGCCTATACCGGCCTGTTGCCCACATCCCCCAGAATAGTAGTTATCAAGATGAAGAGATCTCTGAGGTTATTTTTAACAAGTGCATTTCTCAAGTCTAGTTTGCATCAACTATCTTCACTAAAACCACTGCCAGTGGTTTAGCCTGCAAACCTTTGGTTTCCGAATCGCAACGTTTGCGGCATGTCTGCCTCGTGATTGGTTGGGAGTAGCTGCAGTTGCCTTGGGTCAGGTTTCCGGAGGTTAATCGTGGACATTACATCAGATAGCACCATGTCTGGCTGTCTGCTCTTGAGAGGTGAAGGTTAACGAATGTAACCACGGTTAGGTGAGCTATTGAATCAATCCAATATGGTATCCTTCCACGTGTCAAGAGACACTCCGAGTAAGGGTTTTCAGTTATAAAAACATTCTCTATATGGGCCTCGTTCTGGGGCCTCGTTCTGGTCCACGCTAATTTTTTGAAGTGCGTTTCTTGCTTCTTTTTTTTCATGTGTTTATTTGAAACACGACTGAACGAAGAGCTGTTTGGGAGCCAAATGAACGAAGAGCTGTTTGGGAGCCAAATGAACGAAGTGCTGTTTGGGAGCCAAATGAACGAAGAGCTGTTTGGGAGCCAAATGAACAAAGTGCTGTTTGGGAGCCAAATGAACGAAGAGCTGTTTGGGAGCCAAATGAACGAAGAGCTGTTTGGGAGCCAAATGAACGAAGAGCTGTTTGGGAGCCAAATGAACGAAGAGCTGTTTGGGAGCCAAATGAACGAAGAGCTGTTTGGGAGCCAAATGAACGAAGAGCTGTTTGGGAGCCAAATGAACGAAGAGCTGTTTGGGAGCCAAATGAACGAAGAGCTGTTTGGGAGCCAAATGAACGAAGAGCTGTTTGGGAGCCAAATGAACGAAGAGCTGTTTGGGAGCCAAATGAACGTCTCTTTTTAGGTGAACGGAGCCAAATGATCCGGCTCACCAAAAAGCCTCAGGATGTCCATCACTAGTTCCACAGCTACGGTAGTCATGGGAGAGTGCAGTGATTTTTAAGAACTATTTTCACGCAGATGGAGAAACATTTATTAAAAAAAATATATATATATATTTAGTTCAATGATTTTGTAGGACAGATGGCTTCTGCCAACGCGTGTCGCTTTAGAATGACATCTGTCAGAACATCATGCTGTATGGTTGCAACTGACTAGGGGCTCCTGTAGGTTAACCCAACTGACTAGGGACTCCTGTAGGTTAACCCAACTGACTAGGGACTCCTGTAGGTTAACCCAACTGACTAGGGACTCCTGTAGGTTAACCCAACTGACTAGGGGCTCCTGTAGGTTAACCCAACTGACTAGGGGCTCCTGTAGGTTAACCCAACTGACTAGGGGCTCCTGTAGGTTAACCCAACTGACTAGGGGTTGCTGTAGGTTAACCCAACTGACTAGGCTCTGCTGTAGGTTAACCCAACTGACTAGGCTCTGCTGTAGGTTAACCCAACTGACTAGGCTCTGCTGTAGGTTAACCCAACTGACTAGGGGCTCCTGTAGGTTAACCCAACTGACTAGGCACTCCTGTAGGTTAACCCAACTGACTAGGCACTCCTGTAGGTTAACCCAACTGACTAGGCACTCCTGTAGGTTAACCCAACTGACTAGGCGCTCCTGTAGGTTAACCCAACTGACTAGGGGCTGCTGTAGGTTAACCCAACTGACTAGGGGCTCCTGAAGGTTAACCCAACTGACTAGGGGCTGCTGTAGGTTAACCCAACTGACTAGGGGCTCCTGTAGGTTAACCCAACTGACTAGGCGCTCCTGTAGGTTAACCCAACTGACTAGGGGCTCCTGTAGGTTAACCCAACTGACTAGGCGCTCCTGTAGGTTAACCCAACTGACTAGGGGCTCCTGTAGGTTAACCCAACTGACTAGGGGTTGCTGTAGGTTAACCCAACTGACTAGGCACTCCTGTAGGTTAACCCAACTGACTAGGCACTCCTGTAGGTTAACCCAACTGACTAGGCACTCCTGTAGGTTAACCCAACTGACTAGGCACTCCTGTAGGTTAACCCAACTGACTAGGCACTCCTGTAGGTTAACCCAACTGACTAGGGGCTCCTGAAGGTTAACCCAACTGACTAGGGGCTGCTGTAGGTTAACCCAACTGACTAGGGGCTCCTGTAGGTTAACCCAACTGACTAGGCGCTCCTGTAGGTTAACCCAACTGACTAGGGGCTCCTGTAGGTTAACCCAACTGACTAGGCTCTGCTGTAGGTTAACCCAACTGACTAGGGGCTCCTGTAGGTTAACCCAACTGACTAGGGGCTCCTGTAGGTTAACCCAACTGACTAGGCACTCCTGTAGGTTAACCCAACTGACTAGGCACTCCTGTAGGTTAACCCAACTGACTAGGCACTCCTGTAGGTTAACCCAACTGACTAGGGGCTGCTGTAGGTTAACCCAACTGACTAGGGGCTGCTGTAGGTTAACCCAACTGACTAGGGGCTGCTGTAGGTTAACCCAACTGACTAGGGGCTGCTGTAGGTTAACCCAACTGACTAGGGGCTGCTGTAGGTTAACCCAACTGACTAGGGGCTGCTGTAGGTTAACCCAACTGACTAGGGGCTGCTGTAGGTTAACCCAACTGACTAGGGGCTCCTGAAGGTTAACCCAACTGACTAGGGGCTCCTGAAGGTTAACCCAACTGACTAGGGGCTCCTGTAGGTTAACCCAACTGACTAGGGGCTCCTGTAGGTTAACCCAACTGACTAGGGGCTCCTGTAGGTTAACCCAACTGACTATGGGCTCCTGAAGGTTAACCCAACTGACTAGGGGCTCCTGTAGGTTAACCCAACTGACTAGGCGCTCCTGTAGGTTAACCCAACTGACTAGGGGCTCCTGTAGGTTAACCCAACTGACTAGGGGCTCCTGTAGGTTAACCCAACTGACTAGGGGCTCCTGTAGGTTAACCCAACTGACTAGGGGCTCCTGTAGGTTAACCCAACTGACTAGGGGCTCCTGTAGGTTAACCCAACTGACTAGGGGCTCCTGTAGGTTACCCAACTGACTAGGGGCTCCTGTAGGTTAACCCAACTGACTAGGGGCTCCTGTAGGTTAACCCAACTGACTAGGGGCTCCTGTAGGTTAACCCAACTGACTAGGGGCTCCTGTAGGTTAACCCAACTGACTAGGGGCTCCTGTAGGTTAACCCAACTGACTAGGGGCTCCTGTAGGTTAACCCAACTGACTAGGGGCTCCTGTAGGTTAACCCAACTGACTAGGGGCTCCTGTAGGTTAACCCAACTGACTAGGGGCTCCTGTAGGTTAACCCAACTGACTAGGGGCTCCTGTAGGTTAACCCAACTGACTAGGGGTTGCTGTAGGTTAACCCAACTGACTAGGCTCTGCTGTAGGTTAACCCAACTGACTAGGGGCTCCTGTAGGTTAACCCAACTGACTAGGCGCTCCTGTAGGTTAACCCAACTGACTAGGGGCTCCTGTAGGTTAACCCAACTGACTAGGGGCTCCTGTAGGTTAACCCAACTGACTAGGGGCTCCTGTAGGTTAACCCAACTGACTAGGGGCTCCTGTAGGTTAACCCAACTGACTAGGGGCTCCTGTAGGTTAACCCAACTGACTAGGGGCTCCTGAAGGTTAACCCAACTGACTAGGGGCTCCTGAAGGTTAACCCAACTGACTAGGGGCTCCTGAAGGTTAACCCAACTGACTAGGGGCTCCTGAAGGTTAACCCAACTGACTAGGGGCTCCTGAAGGTTAACCCGACTGACTAGGGGCTCCTGAAGGTTAACCCGACTGACTAGGGGCTCCTGAAGGTTAACCCGACTGACTAGGGGCTCCTGAAGGTTAACCCGACTGACTAGGGGCTCCTGTAGGTTAACCCGACTGACTAGGGGCTCCTGTAGGTTAACCCGACTGACTAGGGGCTCCTGTAGGTTAACCCGACTGACCAGGCTCTGCTGTAGGTTAACCCGACTGACCAGACGCTCCTGAAGGTTAACCCGACTGACCAGACGCTCCTGAAGGTTAACCCGACTGACCAGACGCTCCTGAAGGTTAACCCGACTGACCAGACGCTCCTGAAGGTTAACCCGACTGACTAGGCTCTCCTGTAGGTTAACCCGACTGACTAGGCTCTCCTGTAGGTTAACCCGACTGACTAGGGGCTCCTGTAGGTTAACCCGACTGACCAGACGCTCCTGTAGGTTAACCCGACTGACTAGGGGCTATGCTGTAGGTTAACCCGGCTGACTAGGGGCTATGCTGTAGGTTAACCCGGCTGACTAGGGGCTGCTGTAGGTTAACCCGACTGACTAGGGGCTATGCTGTAGGTTAACCCGACTGACTAGGGGCTATGCTGTGTACCCCTGTCTGTAGGGGTCTGGGGGCTACCCGTCGGTGCTAGACTCCTCAGAGATCATAACGGAGGGAGGCAGGACCAGCCGCTTCCCCAAGCCGGAGCTGGAGATCTCCTTCAGCCCGCTGCAGCCCAACAGGATGGCCCTGAAACGCCAGGGAGAGGCCGTGGTCAACGTCAAAATCACCCGCAAGAGGAAGAGCTCTGAGGTTGACAAGGTAGACGGTGTTAAAGGGATAGTTCCCCCCCCCCAAATTACATTTTTTAGTTTCCTTTACCCAGTAAGAGCTGTTTGGATATGAGCATGATATCGCTCCCGTGACTTGAATGGGTTTTGTGCCACAAATGCTAAAACATTAGCATTAAAACATTAGCATTAAAACATTAGCATTAAAACATTAGCATTAAAACATTAGCATTAAAACATTAGCATTAAAACATTAGCATTTAAACATTAGCATTTAAACATTAGCATTAAAACATTAGCATTTAAACATTAGCATTTAAACATTAGCATTAAAACATTAGCATTTAAACATTAGCATTTGCAAACCGTGCCAGGGTAACTAAACCAAAGCATGGGTTGCTGCCACACCTTGTCCGATACTGTTTAAAGGGTAAGCAAACCAATGTCATTTAGTCATTTAGGTGAACTGTCCCTTTTTTTTTTTTTTTACTTTGTATGTTCACTCTGAGGTACAACTGTGTGGTCCTCCTGCCACTGCACGCCTGTAGCTTGGTGGAACACTCCACTGAGATGCAGACCCGGTCCATCTTACCATTCAGGTGGTGTCTTTCTCCTGTCAGTCATCTTAAAGACATGCTCCTGAACTTATGGCGACTAATACGTGTTGTGTTTAAACCTCCTCCTTTTGGGCTGGATGTGTCAATGTGTAGTCCATAGATGCATAATCTATGAGTAGAATTACTGTTTTACTTCAATTAGCCATCAAATCCCTAGTTTGACACAGACTGTTTTTCCGGAAGCTATGCTGCGGCCTTTCCCCCCCCCCCCCACGTTGGCAGGCCCCCTAGCAGTCAGAGTTCTAGCCAATGAGCTTCAACCCCCTCGCCATTTTGAGTGACAGCTAGCAAGATGCAGAGAAAGAGTGAGAGACCAATGACGGGGTGCACAGATCTTCACATGGTTTTAATTGCGTCCGATAAGCCGTTTTTTATGAAGTGTTTTTAATAATTAGGTTCTACTGAAGAGAAAGTCGTTCAACATATTAATAGTTTATTGCCCCCGTCTTACGTTATGCATTGAAAATGAAAAAGCTTGTGTTTCCATTTAAGGATGTAAAGGTTGGAGTTTTTCCCATTTTACATGTGGTGTGATCTAACACCAAGCACGGTTATTGAGTGACTACAATGAGATGATGTAGTGTGTATGGGTCTCTGCTGCAGTGACGTTGGAGTGAGTGAAGTCTGGGTCTCTGCTGCAGTGACGTTGGAGTGAGTGAAGTATGGGTCTCTGCTGCAGTGACATAGGAGTGAGTGAAGGCTATGGGGGCAGTATGGGTCTCTGCTGCAGTGACATAGGAGTGAGTGAAGGCTATGTGGGCAGTCTGGGTCTCTGCTGCAGTGACGTTGGAGTGAGTGAAGGCTATGGGGTAGTCTGGGTCTCTGCTGCAGTGACATAGGAGTGAGTGAAGGCTATGTGGGCAGTCTGGGTCTCTGCTGCAGTGACGTTGGAGTGAGTGAAGGCTATGGGGTAGTCTGGGTCTCTGCTGCAGTGACATAGGAGTGAGTGAAGGCTATGTGGGCAGTCTGGGTCTCTGCTGCAGTGACGTTGGAGTGAGTGAAGGCTATGGGGTAGTCTGGGTCTCTGCTGCAGTGACATAGGAGTGAGTGAAGGCTATGTGGGCAGTCTGGGTCTCTGCTGCAGTGACGTTGGAGTGAGTGAAGGCTATGGGGTAGTCTGGGTCTCTGCTGCAGTGACATAGGAGTGAGTGAAGGCTATGTGGGCAGTCTGGGTCTCTGCTGCAGTGACGTTGGAGTGAGTGAAGGCTATGGGGTAGTCTGGGTCTCTGCTGCAGTGACATAGGAGTGAGTGAAGGCTATGTGGGCAGTCTGGGTCTCTGCTGCAGTGACGTTGGAGTGAGTGAAGGCTATGGGGTAGTCTGGGTCTCTGCTGCAGTGACATAGGAGTGAGTGAAGGCTATGTGGGCAGTCTGGGTCTCTGCTGCAGTGACGTTGGAGTGAGTGAAGGCTATGGGGTAGTCTGGGTCTCTGCTGCAGTGACATAGGAGTGAGTGAAGTATGGGTCTCTGCTGCAGTGACGTTGGAGTGAGTGAAGGCTATGTGGGCAGTCTGGGTCTCTGCTGCAGTGATGTAGGAGTGAGTGAAGGCTATGTGGGCAGTCTGGGTCTCTGCTGCAGTGATGTAGGAGTGAGTGAAGGCTATGTGGGCAGTCTGGGTCTCTGCTGCAGTGATGTAGGAGTGAGTGAAGGCTATGTGGGCAGTCTGGGTCTCTGCTGCAGTGACGTAGGAGTGAGTGAAGGCTATGTGGGCAGTCTGGGTCTCTGCTGCAGTGACGTAGGAGTGAGTGAAGGCTATGGGGCAGTATTGCCTCCATATAGGAGGAGTATTTCTGGGGTTTAAACCTCTGCAGTTAGAAACTCAAGTAATTCACAAATGACTTCACCGCTGACTGACCCAGTTGTATGATAGAGAGGGGAGGAGAGTGAGACTAGGGGTGAATTCGAGTTGTATTTCCTTGATTCCTCGCATCCTCACCTCCCCCTCAAAATGCATTGGTGGAGGAAGTTTGAGTACATGTACACCCTCTGGACAGGATGCTAGTCTATCACCTGTTTCTGTAGCGTGAGGCAGCTTGATGTACACCCTCTGGACAGGATGCTAGTATATCACCTGTTTCTGTAGCGTGAGGCAGCTTGATGTACACCCTCTGGACAGGATGCTAGTATGTCACCTGTTTCTGTAGCGTGAGGCAGCTTGATGTACACCCTCTGGACAGGATGCTAGTCTATCACCTGTTTCTGTAGCGGGAGGCAGCTTGATGTACACCCTCTGGACAGGATGCTAGTATGTCACCTGTTTCTGTAGCGTGAGGCAGCTTGATGTACACCCTCTGGACAGGATGCTAGTATGTCACCTGTTTCTGTAGCGTGAGGCAGCTTGATGTACACCCTCTGGACAGGAAGCTAGTATATCACCTGTTTCTGTAGCGTGAGGCAGCTTGATGTACACCCTCTGGACAGGATGCTAGTATATCACCTGTTTCTGTAGCGGGAGGCAGCTTGATGTACACCCTCTGGACAGGATGCTAGTATGTCACCTGTTTCTGTAGCGGGAGGCAGCTTGATGTACACCCTCTGGACAGGATGCTAGTATATCACCTGTTTCTGTAGCGTGAGGCAGCTTGATGTACACCCTCTGGACAGGATGCTAGTATATCACCTGTTTCTGTAGCGTGAGGCAGCTTGATGTACACCCTCTGGACAGGATGCTAGTATGTCACCTGTTTCTGTAGCGTGAGGCAGCTTGATGTACACCCTCTGGACAGGATGCTAGTATATCACCTGTTTCTGTAGCGGGAGGCAGCTTGATGTACACCCTCTGGACAGGATGCTAGTATGTCACCTGTTTCTGTAGCGGGAGGCAGCTTGATGTACACCCTCTGGACAGGATGCTAGTATATCACCTGTTTCTGTAGCGTGAGGCAGCTTGATGTACACCCTCTGGACAGGATGCTAGTATATCACCTGTTTCTGTAGCGTGAGGCAGCTTGATGTACACCCTCTGGACAGGATGCTAGTATATCACCTGTTTCTGTAGCGTGAGGCAGCTTGATGTACACCCTCTGGACAGGATGCTAGTATATCACCTGTTTCTGTAGCGTGAGGCAGCTTGATGTACACCCTCTGGACAGGATGCTAGTATATCACCTGTTTCTGTAGCGTGAGGCAGCTTGATGTACACCCTCTGGACAGGATGCTAGTATATCACCTGTTTCTGTAGCGTGAGGCAGCTTGATGTACACCCTCTGGACAGGATGCTAGTATATCACCTGTTTCTGTAGCGTGAGGCAGCTTGATGTACACCCTCTGGACAGGATGCTAGTCTATCACCTGTTTCTGTAGCGTGAGGCAGCTTGATGTACACCCTCTGGACAGGATGCTAGTCTATCACCTGTTTCTGTAGCGTGAGGCAGCTTGATGTACACCCTCTGGACAGGATGCTAGTATATCACCTGTTTCTGTAGCGTGAGGCAGCTTGATGTACACCCTCTGGACAGGATGCTAGTCTATCACCTGTTTCTGTAGCGTGAGGCAGCTTGATGTACACCCTCTGGACAGGATGCTAGTATATCACCTGTTTCTGTAGCGTGAGGCAGCTTGATGTACACCCTCTGGACAGGATGCTAGTATGTCACCTGTTTCTGTAGCGGGAGCAGCTTGATGTACATCCTCTGGACAGGATGCTAGTATATCACCTGTTTCTGTAGCGTGAGGCAGCTTGATGTACCAGTACACCCGCTGGACAGGATGCTAGTATATCACCTGTTTCTGTAGCGTGAGGCAGCTTGATGTACACCCTCTGGACAGGATGCTAGTATATCACCTGTTTCTGTAGCGTGAGGCAGCTTGATGTACACCCTCTGGACAGGATGCTAGTATGTCACCTGTTTCTGTAGCGTGAGGCAGCTCGATGTACACCCTCTGGACAGGAAGCTAGTATATCACCTGTTTCTGTAGCGTGAGGCAGCTCGATGTACACCCTCTGGACAGGATGCTAGTCTATCACCTGTTTCTGTAGCGTGAGGCAGCTTGATGTACACCCTCTGGACAGGATGCTAGTCTATCACCTGTTTCTGTAGCGGGAGGCAGCTTGATGTACACCCTCTGGACAGGATGCTAGTATATCACCTGTTTCTGTAGCGTGAGGCAGCTTGATGTACACCCTCTGGACAGGATGCTAGTATATCACCTGTTTCTGTAGCGTGAGGCAGCTTGATGTACACCCTCTGGACAGGATGCTAGTATATCACCTGTTTCTGTAGCGGGAGGCAGCTTGATGTACCAGTACACCCGCTGGACAGGATGCTAGTATATCACCTGTTTCTGTAGCGTGAGGCAGCTTGATGTACACCCTCTGGACAGGATGCTAGTCTATCACCTGTTTCTGTAGCGGGAGGCAGCTTGATGTACACCCTCTGGACAGGATGCTAGTATATCACCTGTTTCTGTAGCGTGAGGCAGCTTGATGTACACCCTCTGGACAGGATGCTAGTCTATCACCTGTTTCTGTAGCGTGAGGCAGCTTGATGTACACCCTCTGGACAGGATGCTAGTCTATCACCTGTTTCTGTAGCGTGAGGCAGCTTGATGTACACCCTCTGGACAGGATGCTAGTATATCACCTGTTTCTGTAGCGTGAGGCAGCTTGATGTACACCCTCTGGACAGGATGCTAGTCTATCACCTGTTTCTGTAGCGTGAGGCAGCTTGATGTACACCCTCTGGACAGGATGCTAGTATATCACCTGTTTCTGTAGCGTGAGGCAGCTTGATGTACACCCTCTGGACAGGATGCTAGTATGTCACCTGTTTCTGTAGCGGGAGCAGCTTGATGTACATCCTCTGGACAGGATGCTAGTATATCACCTGTTTCTGTAGCGTGAGGCAGCTTGATGTACCAGTACACCCGCTGGACAGGATGCTAGTATATCACCTGTTTCTGTAGCGTGAGGCAGCTTGATGTACACCCTCTGGACAGGATGCTAGTATATCACCTGTTTCTGTAGCGTGAGGCAGCTTGATGTACACCCTCTGGACAGGATGCTAGTATGTCACCTGTTTCTGTAGCGTGAGGCAGCTCGATGTACACCCTCTGGACAGGAAGCTAGTATATCACCTGTTTCTGTAGCGTGAGGCAGCTCGATGTACACCCTCTGGACAGGATGCTAGTCTATCACCTGTTTCTGTAGCGTGAGGCAGCTTGATGTACACCCTCTGGACAGGATGCTAGTCTATCACCTGTTTCTGTAGCGGGAGGCAGCTTGATGTACACCCTCTGGACAGGATGCTAGTATATCACCTGTTTCTGTAGCGTGAGGCAGCTTGATGTACACCCTCTGGACAGGATGCTAGTATATCACCTGTTTCTGTAGCGTGAGGCAGCTTGATGTACACCCTCTGGACAGGATGCTAGTATATCACCTGTTTCTGTAGCGGGAGGCAGCTTGATGTACCAGTACACCCGCTGGACAGGATGCTAGTATATCACCTGTTTCTGTAGCGTGAGGCAGCTTGATGTACACCCTCTGGACAGGATGCTAGTCTATCACCTGTTTCTGTAGCGGGAGGCAGCTTGATGTACACCCTCTGGACAGGATGCTAGTATGTCACCTGTTTCTGTAGCGTGAGGCAGCTTGATGTACACCCTCTGGACAGGATGCTAGTATGTCACCTGTTTCTGTAGCGTGAGGCAGCTTGATGTACACCCTCTGGACAGGATGCTAGTATGTCACCTGTTTCTGTAGCGTGAGGCAGCTTGATGTACACCCTCTGGACAGGATGCTAGTATGTCACCTGTTTCTGTAGCGTGAGGCAGCTTGATGTACACCCTCTGGACAGGATGCTAGTATATCACCTGTTTCTGTAGCGTGAGGCAGCTTGATGTACACCCTCTGGACAGGATGCTAGTATATCACCTGTTTCTGTAGCGTGAGGCAGCTTGATGTACACCCTCTGGACAGAATGCTAGTATATCACCTGTTTCTGTAGCGGGAGGCAGCTTGATGTACACCCTCTGGACAGGATGCTAGTCTATCACCTGTTTCTGTAGCGTGAGGCAGCTTGATGTACACCCTCTGGACAGGATGCTAGTCTATCACCTGTTTCTGTAGCGTGAGGCAGCTTGATGTACACCCTCTGGACAGGATGCTAGTATATCACCTGTTTCTGTAGCGTGAGGCAGCTTGATGTACACCCTCTGGACAGGATGCTAGTCTATCACCTGTTTCTGTAGCGTGAGGCAGCTTGATGTACACCCTCTGGACAGGATGCTAGTATATCACCTGTTTCTGTAGCGTGAGGCAGCTTGATGTACACCCTCTGGACAGGATGCTAGTATGTCACTTGTTTCTGTAGCGGGAGCAGCTTGATGTACATCCTCTGGACAGGATGCTAGTATATCACCTGTTTCTGTAGCGTGAGGCAGCTTGATGTACCAGTACACCCGCTGGACAGGATGCTAGTATATCACCTGTTTCTGTAGCGTGAGGCAGCTTGATGTACACCCTCTGGACAGGATGCTAGTATATCACCTGTTTCTGTAGCGTGAGGCAGCTTGATGTACACCCTCTGGACAGGATGCTAGTCTATCACCTGTTTCTGTAGCGTGAGGCAGCTTGATGTACACCCTCTGGACAGGATGCTAGTATATCACCTGTTTCTGTAGCGTGAGGCAGCTTGATGTACACCCTCTGGACAGGATGCTAGTATATCACCTGTTTCTGTAGCGTGAGGCAGCTTGATGTACACCCTCTGGACAGGATGCTAGTATATCACCTGTTTCTGTAGCGGGAGGCAGCTTGATGTACCAGTACACCCGCTGGACAGGATGCTAGTATATCACCTGTTTCTGTAGCGTGAGGCAGCTTGATGTACACCCTCTGGACAGGATGCTAGTCTATCACCTGTTTCTGTAGCGGGAGGCAGCTTGATGTACACCCTCTGGACAGGATGCTAGTATGTCACCTGTTTCTGTAGCGTGAGGCAGCTTGATGTACACCCTCTGGACAGGATGCTAGTATATCACCTGTTTCTGTAGCGTGAGGCAGCTTGATGTACACCCTCTGGACAGGATGCTAGTATATCACCTGTTTCTGTAGCGTGAGGCAGCTTGATGTACACCCTCTGGACAGGATGCTAGTATATCACCTGTTTCTGTAGCGTGAGGCAGCTTGATGTACACCCTCTGGACAGGATGCTAGTATATCACCTGTTTCTGTAGCGTGAGGCAGCTTGATGTACACCCTCTGGACAGGATGCTAGTATATCACCTGTTTCTGTAGCGTGAGGCAGCTTGATGTACCAGTACACCCTCTGGACAGGATGCTAGTATATCACCTGTTTCTGTAGCGTGAGGCAGCTTGATGTACCAGTACACCCTCTGGACAGGATGCTAGTATGTCACCTGTTTCTGTAGCGTGAGGCAGCTTGATGTACCAGTACACCCGCTGGACAGGATGCTAGTATATCACCTGTTTCTGTAGCGTGAGGCAGCTTGATGTACACCCTCTGGACAGGATGCTAGTATATCACCTGTTTCTGTAGCGTGAGGCAGCTTGATGTACACCCTCTGGACAGGATGCTAGTATGTCACCTGTTTCTGTAGCGTGAGGCAGCTTGATGTACACCCTCTGGACAGGAAGCTAGTATATCACCTGTTTCTGTAGCGTGAGGCAGCTTGATGTACACCCTCTGGACAGGATGCTAGTCTATCACCTGTTTCTGTAGCGTGAGGCAGCTTGATGTACACCCTCTGGACAGGATGCTAGTATATCACCTGTTTCTGTAGCGTGAGGCAGCTTGATGTACACCCTCTGGACAGGATGCTAGTATGTCACCTGTTTCTGTAGCGTGAGGCAGCTTGATGTACACCCTCTGGACAGGATGCTAGTCTATCACCTGTTTCTGTAGCGGGAGGCAGCTTGATGTACACCCTCTGGACAGGATGCTAGTATGTCACCTGTTTCTGTAGCGGGAGGCAGCTTGATGTACACCCTCTGGACAGGATGCTAGTATATCACCTGTTTCTGTAGCGTGAGGCAGCTTGATGTACACCCTCTGGACAGGATGCTAGTATATCACCTGTTTCTGTAGCGTGAGGCAGCTTGATGTACACCCTCTGGACAGGATGCTAGTATATCACCTGTTTCTGTAGCGTGAGGCAGCTTGATGTACACCCTCTGGACAGGATGCTAGTATATCACCTGTTTCTGTAGCGGGAGGCAGCTTGATGTACACCCTCTGGACAGGATGCTAGTCTATCACCTGTTTCTGCAGCGTGAGGCAGCTTGATGTACACCCTCTGGACAGGATGCTAGTCTATCACCTGTTTCTGTAGCGTGAGGCAGCTTGATGTACACCCTCTGGACAGGATGCTAGTATATCACCTGTTTCTGTAGCGTGAGGCAGCTTGATGTACACCCTCTGGACAGGATGCTAGTCTATCACCTGTTTCTGTAGCGTGAGGCAGCTTGATGTACACCCTCTGGACAGGATGCTAGTATATCACCTGTTTCTGTAGCGTGAGGCAGCTTGATGTACACCCTCTGGACAGGATGCTAGTATGTCACCTGTTTCTGTAGCGGGAGCAGCTTGATGTACATCCTCTGGACAGGATGCTAGTATATCACCTGTTTCTGTAGCGTGAGGCAGCTTGATGTACCAGTACACCCGCTGGACAGGATGCTAGTATATCACCTGTTTCTGTAGCGTGAGGCAGCTTGATGTACACCCTCTGGACAGGATGCTAGTATATCACCTGTTTCTGTAGCGTGAGGCAGCTTGATGTACACCCTCTGGACAGGATGCTAGTATGTCACCTGTTTCTGTAGCGTGAGGCAGCTTGATGTACACCCTCTGGACAGGAAGCTAGTATATCACCTGTTTCTGTAGCGTGAGGCAGCTCGATGTACACCCTCTGGACAGGATGCTAGTCTATCACCTGTTTCTGTAGCGTGAGGCAGCTTGATGTACACCCTCTGGACAGGATGCTAGTATATCACCTGTTTCTGTAGCGTGAGGCAGCTTGATGTACACCCTCTGGACAGGATGCTAGTCTATCACCTGTTTCTGTAGCGTGAGGCAGCTTGATGTACACCCTCTGGACAGGATGCTAGTATATCACCTGTTTCTGTAGCGTGAGGCAGCTTGATGTACACCCTCTGGACAGGATGCTAGTATATCACCTGTTTCTGTAGCGTGAGGCAGCTTGATGTACACCCTCTGGACAGGATGCTAGTATATCACCTGTTTCTGTAGCGGGAGGCAGCTTGATGTACCAGTACACCCGCTGGACAGGATGCTAGTATATCACCTGTTTCTGTAGCGTGAGGCAGCTTGATGTACACCCTCTGGACAGGATGCTAGTCTATCACCTGTTTCTGTAGCGGGAGGCAGCTTGATGTACACCCTCTGGACAGGATGCTAGTATGTCACCTGTTTCTGTAGCGTGAGGCAGCTTGATGTACACCCTCTGGACAGGATGCTAGTATATCACCTGTTTCTGTAGCGTGAGGCAGCTTGATGTACACCCTCTGGACAGGATGCTAGTATATCACCTGTTTCTGTAGCGTGAGGCAGCTTGATGTACACCCTCTGGACAGGATGCTAGTATATCACCTGTTTCTGTAGCGTGAGGCAGCTTGATGTACACCCTCTGGACAGGATGCTAGTATATCACCTGTTTCTGTAGCGTGAGGCAGCTTGATGTACACCCTCTGGACAGGATGCTAGTATATCACCTGTTTCTGTAGCGTGAGGCAGCTTGATGTACCAGTACACCCTCTGGACAGGATGCTAGTATATCACCTGTTTCTGTAGCGTGAGGCAGCTTGATGTACCAGTACACCCTCTGGACAGGATGCTAGTATGTCACCTGTTTCTGTAGCGTGAGGCAGCTTGATGTACCAGTACACCCGCTGGACAGGATGCTAGTATATCACCTGTTTCTGTAGCGTGAGGCAGCTTGATGTACACCCTCTGGACAGGATGCTAGTATATCACCTGTTTCTGTAGCGTGAGGCAGCTTGATGTACACCCTCTGGACAGGATGCTAGTATGTCACCTGTTTCTGTAGCGTGAGGCAGCTTGATGTACACCCTCTGGACAGGAAGCTAGTATATCACCTGTTTCTGTAGCGTGAGGCAGCTTGATGTACACCCTCTGGACAGGATGCTAGTCTATCACCTGTTTCTGTAGCGTGAGGCAGCTTGATGTACACCCTCTGGACAGGATGCTAGTATATCACCTGTTTCTGTAGCGTGAGGCAGCTTGATGTACACCCTCTGGACAGGATGCTAGTATGTCACCTGTTTCTGTAGCGTGAGGCAGCTTGATGTACACCCTCTGGACAGGATGCTAGTCTATCACCTGTTTCTGTAGCGGGAGGCAGCTTGATGTACACCCTCTGGACAGGATGCTAGTATGTCACCTGTTTCTGTAGCGTGAGGCAGCTTGATGTACACCCTCTGGACAGGATGCTAGTATGTCACCTGTTTCTGTAGCGTGAGGCAGCTTGATGTACACCCTCTGGACAGGATGCTAGTCTATCACCTGTTTCTGTAGCGGGAGGCAGCTTGATGTACACCCTCTGGACAGGATGCTAGTATGTCACCTGTTTCTGTAGCGGGAGGCAGCTTGATGTACACCCTCTGGACAGGATGCTAGTATATCACCTGTTTCTGTAGCGTGAGGCAGCTTGATGTACACCCTCTGGACAGGATGCTAGTATATCACCTGTTTCTGTAGCGTGAGGCAGCTTGATGTACACCCTCTGGACAGGATGCTAGTATGTCACCTGTTTCTGTAGCGTGAGGCAGCTTGATGTACACCCTCTGGACAGGATGCTAGTATATCACCTGTTTCTGTAGCGGGAGGCAGCTTGATGTACACCCTCTGGACAGGATGCTAGTATGTCACCTGTTTCTGTAGCGGGAGGCAGCTTGATGTACACCCTCTGGACAGGATGCTAGTATATCACCTGTTTCTGTAGCGTGAGGCAGCTTGATGTACACCCTCTGGACAGGATGCTAGTATATCACCTGTTTCTGTAGCGTGAGGCAGCTTGATGTACACCCTCTGGACAGGATGCTAGTATATCACCTGTTTCTGTAGCGGGAGGCAGCTTGATGTACACCCTCTGGACAGGATGCTAGTATATCACCTGTTTCTGTAGCGTGAGGCAGCTTGATGTACACCCTCTGGACAGGATGCTAGTATATCACCTGTTTCTGTAGCGTGAGGCAGCTTGATGTACACCCTCTGGACAGGATGCTAGTATATCACCTGTTTCTGTAGCGTGAGGCAGCTTGATGTACACCCTCTGGACAGGATGCTAGTATATCACCTGTTTCTGTAGCGTGAGGCAGCTTGATGTACACCCTCTGGACAGGATGCTAGTATATCACCTGTTTCTGTAGCGTGAGGCAGCTTGATGTACACCCTCTGGACAGGATGCTAGTATATCACCTGTTTCTGTAGCGTGAGGCAGCTTGATGTACACCCTCTGGACAGGATGCTAGTCTATCACCTGTTTCTGTAGCGTGAGGCAGCTTGATGTACACCCTCTGGACAGGATGCTAGTCTATCACCTGTTTCTGTAGCGTGAGGCAGCTTGATGTACACCCTCTGGACAGGATGCTAGTATATCACCTGTTTCTGTAGCGTGAGGCAGCTTGATGTACACCCTCTGGACAGGATGCTAGTCTATCACCTGTTTCTGTAGCGTGAGGCAGCTTGATGTACACCCTCTGGACAGGATGCTAGTATATCACCTGTTTCTGTAGCGTGAGGCAGCTTGATGTACACCCTCTGGACAGGATGCTAGTATGTCACCTGTTTCTGTAGCGTGAGGCAGCTTGATGTACCAGTACACCCTCTGGACAGGATGCTAGTATATCACCTGTTTCTGTAGCGTGAGGCAGCTTGATGTACCAGTACACCCGCTGGACAGGATGCTAGTATATCACCTGTTTCTGTAGCGTGAGGCAGCTTGATGTACACCCTCTGGACAGGATGCTAGTATATCACCTGTTTCTGTAGCGTGAGGCAGCTTGATGTACACCGTCTGGACAGGATGCTAGTATATCACCTGTTTCTGTAGCGTGAGGCAGCTTGATGTACACCCTCTGGACAGGATGCTAGTATATCACCTGTTTCTGTAGCGTGAGGCAGCTTGATGTACACCCTCTGGACAGGATGCTAGTATATCACCTGTTTCTGTAGCGTGAGGCAGCTTGATGTACACCCTCTGGACAGGATGCTAGTATATCACCTGTTTCTGTAGCGTGAGGCAGCTTGATGTACACCCTCTGGACAGGATGCTAGTATATCACCTGTTTCTGTAGCGTGAGGCAGCTTGATGTACACCCTCTGGACAGGATGCTAGTATATCACCTGTTTCTGTAGCGTGAGGCAGCTTGATGTACACCCTCTGGACAGGATGCTAGTCTATCACCTGTTTCTGTAGCGTGAGGCAGCTTGATGTACACCCTCTGGACAGGATGCTAGTCTATCACCTGTTTCTGTAGCGTGAGGCAGCTTGATGTACACCCTCTGGACAGGATGCTAGTATATCACCTGTTTCTGTAGCGTGAGGCAGCTTGATGTACACCCTCTGGACAGGATGCTAGTCTATCACCTGTTTCTGTAGCGTGAGGCAGCTTGATGTACACCCTCTGGACAGGATGCTAGTATATCACCTGTTTCTGTAGCGTGAGGCAGCTTGATGTACACCCTCTGGACAGGATGCTAGTATGTCACCTGTTTCTGTAGCGGGAGCAGCTTGATGTACATCCTCTGGACAGGATGCTAGTATATCACCTGTTTCTGTAGCGTGAGGCAGCTTGATGTACCAGTACACCCGCTGGACAGGATGCTAGTATATCACCTGTTTCTGTAGCGTGAGGCAGCTTGATGTACACCCTCTGGACAGGATGCTAGTATATCACCTGTTTCTGTAGCGTGAGGCAGCTTGATGTACACCCTCTGGACAGGATGCTAGTATGTCACCTGTTTCTGTAGCGTGAGGCAGCTTGATGTACACCCTCTGGACAGGAAGCTAGTATATCACCTGTTTCTGTAGCGTGAGGCAGCTCGATGTACACCCTCTGGACAGGATGCTAGTCTATCACCTGTTTCTGTAGCGTGAGGCAGCTTGATGTACACCCTCTGGACAGGATGCTAGTATATCACCTGTTTCTGTAGCGTGAGGCAGCTTGATGTACACCCTCTGGACAGGATGCTAGTCTATCACCTGTTTCTGTAGCGGGAGGCAGCTTGATGTACACCCTCTGGACAGGATGCTAGTATATCACCTGTTTCTGTAGCGTGAGGCAGCTTGATGTACACCCTCTGGACAGGATGCTAGTATATCACCTGTTTCTGTAGCGGGAGGCAGCTTGATGTACCAGTACACCCGCTGGACAGGATGCTAGTATATCACCTGTTTCTGTAGCGTGAGGCAGCTTGATGTACACCCTCTGGACAGGATGCTAGTCTATCACCTGTTTCTGTAGCGGGAGGCAGCTTGATGTACACCCTCTGGACAGGATGCTAGTATGTCACCTGTTTCTGTAGCGTGAGGCAGCTTGATGTACACCCTCTGGACAGGATGCTAGTATGTCACCTGTTTCTGTAGCGTGAGGCAGCTTGATGTACACCCTCTGGACAGGATGCTAGTATGTCACCTGTTTCTGTAGCGTGAGGCAGCTTGATGTACACCCTCTGGACAGGATGCTAGTATGTCACCTGTTTCTGTAGCGTGAGGCAGCTTGATGTACACCCTCTGGACAGGATGCTAGTATATCACCTGTTTCTGTAGCGGGAGGCAGCTTGATGTACACCCTCTGGACAGGATGCTAGTATGTCACCTGTTTCTGTAGCGGGAGGCAGCTTGATGTACACCCTCTGGACAGGATGCTAGTATGTCACCTGTTTCTGTAGCGGGAGGCAGCTTGATGTACACCCTCTGGACAGGATGCTAGTATATCACCTGTTTCTGTAGCGTGAGGCAGCTTGATGTACACCCTCTGGACAGGATGCTAGTATATCACCTGTTTCTGTAGCGTGAGGCAGCTTGATGTACACCCTCTGGACAGGATGCTAGTATATCACCTGTTTCTGTAGCGTGAGGCAGCTTGATGTACACCCTCTGGACAGGATGCTAGTATATCACCTGTTTCTGTAGCGTGAGGCAGCTTGATGTACACCCTCTGGACAGGATGCTAGTATATCACCTGTTTCTGTAGCGTGAGGCAGCTTGATGTACACCCTCTGGACAGGATGCTAGTATATCACCTGTTTCTGTAGCGTGAGGCAGCTTGATGTACACCCTCTGGACAGGATGCTAGTATATCACCTGTTTCTGTAGCGGGAGGCAGCTTGATGTACACCCTCTGGACAGGATGCTAGTCTATCACCTGTTTCTGTAGCGTGAGGCAGCTTGATGTACACCCTCTGGACAGGATGCTAGTCTATCACCTGTTTCTGTAGCGTGAGGCAGCTTGATGTACACCCTCTGGACAGGATGCTAGTATATCACCTGTTTCTGTAGCGTGAGGCAGCTTGATGTACACCCTCTGGACAGGATGCTAGTCTATCACCTGTTTCTGTAGCGTGAGGCAGCTTGATGTACACCCTCTGGACAGGATGCTAGTATATCACCTGTTTCTGTAGCGTGAGGCAGCTTGATGTACACCCTCTGGACAGGATGCTAGTATGTCACCTGTTTCTGTAGCGGGAGCAGCTTGATGTACATCCTCTGGACAGGATGCTAGTATATCACCTGTTTCTGTAGCGTGAGGCAGCTTGATGTACCAGTACACCCGCTGGACAGGATGCTAGTATATCACCTGTTTCTGTAGCGTGAGGCAGCTTGATGTACACCCTCTGGACAGGATGCTAGTATATCACCTGTTTCTGTAGCGTGAGGCAGCTTGATGTACACCCTCTGGACAGGATGCTAGTATGTCACCTGTTTCTGTAGCGTGAGGCAGCTTGATGTACCAGTACACCCGCTGGACAGGATGCTAGTATATCACCTGTTTCTGTAGCGTGAGGCAGCTTGATGTACACCCTCTGGACAGGATGCTAGTATATCACCTGTTTCTGTAGCGTGAGGCAGCTTGATGTACACCCTCTGGACAGGATGCTAGTATGTCACCTGTTTCTGTAGCGTGAGGCAGCTTGATGTACACCCTCTGGACAGGAAGCTAGTATATCACCTGTTTCTGTAGCGTGAGGCAGCTCGATGTACACCCTCTGGACAGGATGCTAGTCTATCACCTGTTTCTGTAGCGTGAGGCAGCTTGATGTACACCCTCTGGACAGGATGCTAGTATATCACCTGTTTCTGTAGCGTGAGGCAGCTTGATGTACACCCTCTGGACAGGATGCTAGTATATCACCTGTTTCTGTAGCGTGAGGCAGCTTGATGTACACCCTCTGGACAGGATGCTAGTATATCACCTGTTTCTGTAGCGTGAGGCAGCTTGATGTACACCCTCTGGACAGGATGCTAGTATATCACCTGTTTCTGTAGCGGGAGGCAGCTTGATGTACCAGTACACCCGCTGGACAGGATGCTAGTATATCACCTGTTTCTGTAGCGTGAGGCAGCTTGATGTACACCCTCTGGACAGGATGCTAGTCTATCACCTGTTTCTGTAGCGGGAGGCAGCTTGATGTACACCCTCTGGACAGGATGCTAGTATGTCACCTGTTTCTGTAGCGTGAGGCAGCTTGATGTACACCCTCTGGACAGGATGCTAGTATATCACCTGTTTCTGTAGCGTGAGGCAGCTTGATGTACACCCTCTGGACAGGATGCTAGTATATCACCTGTTTCTGTAGCGTGAGGCAGCTTGATGTACACCCTCTGGACAGGATGCTAGTATATCACCTGTTTCTGTAGCGTGAGGCAGCTTGATGTACACCCTCTGGACAGGATGCTAGTATATCACCTGTTTCTGTAGCGTGAGGCAGCTTGATGTACACCCTCTGGACAGGATGCTAGTATATCACCTGTTTCTGTAGCGTGAGGCAGCTTGATGTACACCCTCTGGACAGGATGCTAGTATATCACCTGTTTCTGTAGCGTGAGGCAGCTTGATGTACCAGTACACCCTCTGGACAGGATGCTAGTATATCACCTGTTTCTGTAGCGTGAGGCAGCTTGATGTACCAGTACACCCTCTGGACAGGATGCTAGTATGTCACCTGTTTCTGTAGCGTGAGGCAGCTTGATGTACCAGTACACCCGCTGGACAGGATGCTAGTATATCACCTGTTTCTGTAGCGTGAGGCAGCTTGATGTACACCCTCTGGACAGGATGCTAGTATATCACCTGTTTCTGTAGCGTGAGGCAGCTTGATGTACACCCTCTGGACAGGATGCTAGTATGTCACCTGTTTCTGTAGCGTGAGGCAGCTTGATGTACACCCTCTGGACAGGAAGCTAGTATATCACCTGTTTCTGTAGCGTGAGGCAGCTTGATGTACACCCTCTGGACAGGATGCTAGTATATCACCTGTTTCTGTAGCGTGAGGCAGCTTGATGTACACCCTCTGGACAGGATGCTAGTCTATCACCTGTTTCTGTAGCGGGAGGCAGCTTGATGTACACCCTCTGGACAGGATGCTAGTCTATCACCTGTTTCTGTAGCGTGAGGCAGCTTGATGTACACCCTCTGGACAGGATGCTAGTCTATCACCTGTTTCTGTAGCGTGAGGCAGCTTGATGTACACCCTCTGGACAGGATGCTAGTATATCACCTGTTTCTGTAGCGTGAGGCAGCTTGATGTACACCCTCTGGACAGGATGCTAGTCTATCACCTGTTTCTGTAGCGTGAGGCAGCTTGATGTACACCCTCTGGACAGGATGCTAGTATATCACCTGTTTCTGTAGCGTGAGGCAGCTTGATGTACACCCTCTGGACAGGATGCTAGTATGTCACCTGTTTCTGTAGCGGGAGCAGCTTGATGTACATCCTCTGGACAGGATGCTAGTATATCACCTGTTTCTGTAGCGTGAGGCAGCTTGATGTACCAGTACACCCTCTGGACAGGATGCTAGTCTATCACCTGTTTCTGTAGCGGGAGGCAGCTTGATGTACACCCTCTGGACAGGATGCTAGTATGTCACCTGTTTCTGTAGCGGGAGGCAGCTTGATGTACACCCTCTGGACAGGATGCTAGTATGTCACCTGTTTCTGTAGCGTGAGGCAGCTTGATGTACACCCTCTGGACAGGATGCTAGTATATCACCTGTTTCTGTAGCGTGAGGCAGCTTGATGTACACCCTCTTGACAGGATGCTAGTATACCACCTGTTTCTGTAGCGTGAGGCAGCTTGATGTACACCCTCTGGACAGGATGCTAGTATATCACCTGTTTCTGTAGCGGGAGGCAGCTTGATGTACACCCTCTGGACAGGATGCTAGTATATCACCTGTTTCTGTAGCGTGAGGCAGCTTGATGTACACCCTCTGGACAGGATGCTAGTATATCACCTGTTTCTGTAGCGGGAGGCAGCTTGATGTACACCCTCTGGACAGGATGCTAGTATATCACCTGTTTCTGTAGCGGGAGGCAGCTTGATGTACACCCTCTGGACAGGATGCTAGTATATCACCTGTTTCTGTAGCGGGAGGCAGCTTGATGTACACCCTCTGGACAGGATGCTAGTATATCACCTGTTTCTGTAGCGGGAGGCAGCTTGATGTACACCCTCTGGACAGGATGCTAGTATATCACCTGTTTCTGTAGCGTGAGGCAGCTTGATGTACACCCTCTGGACAGGATGCTAGTATGTCACCTGTTTCTGTAGCGTGAGGCAGCTTGATGTACACCCTCTGGACAGGATGCTAGTATGTCACCTGTTTCTGTAGCGTGAGGCAGCTTGATGTACACCCTCTGGACAGGATGCTAGTATATCACCTGTTTCTGTAGCGTGAGGCAGCTTGATGTACACCCTCTGGACAGGATGCTAGTATATCACCTGTTTCTGTAGCGTGAGGCAGCTTGATGTACACCCTCTGGACAGGATGCTAGTATATCACCTGTTTCTGTAGCGTGAGGCAGCTTGATGTACACCCTCTGGACAGGATGCTAGTATATCACCTGTTTCTGTAGCGTGAGGCAGCTTGATGTACACCCTCTGGACAGGATGCTAGTATATCACCTGTTTCTGTAGCGGGAGGCAGCTTGATGTACACCCTCTGGACAGGATGCTAGTATATCACCTGTTTCTGTAGCGTGAGGCAGCTTGATGTACACCCTCTGGACAGGATGCTAGTATATCACCTGTTTCTGTAGCGGGAGGCAGCTTGATGTACACCCTCTGGACAGGATGCTAGTATATCACCTGTTTCTGTAGCGTGAGGCAGCTTGATGTACCAGTACACCCTCTGGACAGGATGCTAGTATGTCACCTGTTTCTGTAGCGTGAGGCAGCTTGATGTACACCCTCTGGACAGGATGCTAGTATATCACCTGTTTCTGTAGCGGGAGGCAGCTTGATGTACACCCTCTGGACAGGATGCTAGTATATCACCTGTTTCTGTAGCGGGAGGCAGCTTGATGTACACCCTCTGGACAGGATGCTAGTATGTCACCTGTTTCTGTAGCGTGAGGCAGCTTGATGTACCAGTACACCCTCTGGACAGGATGCTAGTATATCACCTGTTTCTGTAGCGGGAGGCAGCTTGATGTACACCCTCTGGACAGGATGCTAGTCTATCACCTGTTTCTGTAGCGGGAGGCAGCTTGATGTACACCCTCTGGACAGGATGCTAGTCTATTGCAGGTTCTTACCTTACATCTATCTCCTTAATGCTGAGTGCCAAGCAGTCCCATTTCCCCCCCCCAGTCTGGTATGACACATAGTAGGCCTTTTAGACTTGTCCTGTACTTACCAACAGGGGAACTTCTGTACCTAATGCCCACACAGCCCAGCGGGGGGGCCCCTGGGAGCTCTGAGGTTCCTAGTCCTATTTTTACTGTTATTCAGCCCCTCTGTTATATGACTCATTCACCTTTTTTTGGGACACAAAAAACAAGACTGTTTTCCCCTGTGTCTCATCACATTTGACTCCCCATTGCTGGGAATAAAATCACAAACATGTTTGTTTGTTGACCGCTAGACAGGAGGGGCGGGCGCACCGACAGGAGGGGCGGGCGCACCGACAGGAGGGGCGGGCGCACCGACAGGAGGGGCGGGCTCACCGACAGGAGGGGCGGGCTCACCGACAGGAGGGGCGGGCTCACCGACAGGAGGGGCGGGCGCACCGACAGGAGGGGCGGGCGCACCGACAGGAGGGGCGGGCGCACCGACAGGAGGGGCGGGCT